>NC_089752.1:91369047-91396547 GCF_040412425.1 Macrobrachium rosenbergii
TACTCATACACATTTGTTAGAACACAACCACCACCACCTTTCAATCTGTACCCAGTGCAGTGTTCTGAATCAGCAGACACGGTTTATGATCAAGATCATCACGTTACTTTTCTACGAAAGAAAATATATAACAAAAGCTATTGTAATATATGTTGTGCCCATCCATGTAGCTTATTGATATATACAGGTCCACGAATCATGGGTTCGACCCTGGCTAAGGTTTTTTTCTCAAGATTTTTACATACGTGTTACTGTGACAAAATCTGGAACCCATTTGTGGCCCCACCACGGCGACAAGGCCCATGGGTTGAATGAGCTTTAATCTAAACTGTAGGAGCTTTCGCTTAAGTCCGGTATTCCAAGTCCAGTAGCTTTACAGATTTTAAAACAGTCCCATCATATTTTTAGTATTTCTTTAATATCTCCCTCTAAAAGGGAGTATGTACCCAATATAAACAAATTTGCATCTTGCCAAAGAATGCTCTGGGCCAAGTTTCGTTAGAATCTATTGAGTAGTTCTGGAGAAGTCGAAAATGTGAAAGGATAACGTCAAACGTACATACATACATACGCCAGACAATCAACAGACATCAAAGCCTTCTTTGGCCTTAAGCTCAGGCGAGATAAAAAAAAAAAAAAAAAAGTAAAAAAATGTGCGGAAGTTTCTTCGGCGCAATTGAGTTTTCTGTACAGCATATAATCAAGGCCACCAAAAAATAGATCTATCTTTCGGTGGTCTCGGTATAATGCTGTATGAGCCGCGGCCCATGAAACTTTAACCACGGCCCGGTGGTGGCCTGTCCTATATCGTTGCCAGACGCACGATATGACTAACTCTAACCTTAAGTATAATAAAAACTACTCAGGCTAGAGGGTTGCGATTTGGTATGTTTGACGACTGGAGGGTGAATGATAAACATACCAATTTGCAGCCCCTCCAGCCTCAGTAGTTTTTAAAGCATGGTTTGCCAACCTAGTAAATCTAGTTGAATTTTCACACAGTTTCTTCGGATTTAGGTAATTCTGAACAAAAGGTGGCGAAAAACAGATCAGAATAATTCTGAACAAACGATGGGGCAAATAGATTAGTTTAATTATGAACAAAGGATGGTGTCAAACAGATTAGGATAATTCTAAACAAACGATGGTGTCAAATGGATTAGGAGAATTCTGAACAAAAGGTGGTGTCAAATGGATTAGAATAACTCCGAAAAAATGAAGGTGTCAAATGGATACGATAATTCCAAACAAATGATTGTGTCAAACACATTAGGATCATTCTGAACAAATGATGGTGTTAAGCGATATAAAATCATTTTGAACAAACGATGAGGCAAATATATTACGATAATTCTGAACAAAGAATGGTGACAAACAGATGAAGATACTTTCGAATAAATAATGGAGTCAAACAGATTAGTAGAATTCTAAACAAACGATGTTGACAAACAGATTAGAATCATTCTGAACTAACGATGGGGTAAATAGATTAGGATAATTCCGAACAAACTATGGTGACAAAGAGATTAGGATCATTCCGGACAAAATATGGTATCAAACGGACTAGAATCATTCTGAACAAACGGTGGTGAGAAACGGATTAGAATAATTCCGAACAAACGATGGTGATAAACAGATTAGAATCATTCTGAACAAATGATGGGGCAAACAGATTAGGATATTTCTGAACAAACGATGGTGACAAATGGATTAGGATAATTCTGAACAACTATGGCAACAAACGGATTAGGATCCTTCTGAACAAACGACGGTGACAAACAGATTAATTCTGAACAAGCGATGGTGAAATGGATTAGCATAATTCTGAACAAACGATGGAGAAATGGATTAGTATAATTCTGAACAAACGATGGCAACAAACGGATTAGGATCCTTCTGAACAAACGATGGCAACAAACAGTTTAGGATCCTTCTGAACAAACAATGATTACAAACAGATTAATTCTGAACAAACGATGGTGTCAAACGGATTAGGATAATTCCAAACAAACGATGGTGGCAAACGGATTAGGATCCTTCTGAACAAAAGATGGTGACAAACAGATTAATTCTGAACAAGCGATGGTGACAAACAGATTAATTCTGAACAAGCAATGGTGACAAACGGTTTAGGATCATTCTGAACAAACGAGGTAACAAACAGATTAGGATCCTTCTGAACAAACAATGGTTACAAATAGATTACTTCTGAATAAACGATGGTAACAAACAGATCAGGATCCTTCTGAACAAACACTGGTTACAAACAGATTAATTCTGAACAAACGAAAGTGTTAAACGGGTCAGATAATTCGGAACAAAACGATGGTGACATACGGATTAAGATAATCCTGAACAAATGATGATGATGAGCGGATCAATTTTGAACGAACGATAGTGACAAATGAATTAGATCATTCTGAACAAACGAAGGTGACAAATGGATTAGATAATTCGGAACAAACGATGGTGACAAACAGAATTTGAGCGAGAATTTCCATGAAATTTCTCCCATCTAAACTCATCCAAGTGCTTTTCTTACCAAAAATATCTGAACTGTTCAATTCTGTCTCTTTTGCGGAATAAATGGTTGACCAATGGAAATTTATTAAAATAGAAAATAAGGTCACTTAAGAAGTATGGGGCAGAATTCCTATAAAAACCGTTGCACTATATCAACATTTGAACGTCTACTTTAATTCTACTGTTGATACCTAGTTTAATAGACTATCAAAACTCAAAATTTATTTCTTTCCCAGCACTCAAAACGGAATGACATCTTCTGATGAAATGATATTCATTTTTGTGTTATTGTATGAAAGCATACCGTCCTCTGAAAAATGTTAATGTCCAGATCATGCAGTTTGTGTAAGCACGACCTCTACCTTTGAATGTCATACAATACAATCAAGTAGTTGAAATAAACCACTATGCTCAAACGTGATTACAAAATAAAACGTATGCCTGATGAATGGCGTCCTTAAAGTAAAGGCAGAAGATGTGAACACGTGAATAATGCATGGTTCCATACAGGGATGATCACACCAAGTATGCTATTTTAAGGAAGAAGTAGAATTACAGTGCGCCAATCATGACGCAAAATGAAAGTTGCGGATGCCAAATAAAAAGGATGATCACTAAAATCATTCTATTACGCAAATATGAAGAATGGACGCTAGAAGTCTAGCAGACACAGGCCGAACAACAATTGAAGACTAGGGCTCTATATAATACAAACAAAAGACCCAAGTTGGGCGATGACGGGAACCACGACAAACACGTATGGCATGATTTGATGAAGCCTAGAATATGTGTTGCCATAAGCAGCGCAAGAACATTGCTTTCGTGCAGTCTCGAGAGAGAGAATGACGAGCAGTTTAGTGCTGCGAGAAAGCATTACTCTTTTCAGAGATCTCGCCTTATGGTTTGTGTGAAGTTCGGACGACACCGAGGGAGACGCTGCTGATGACCTGACATAGGCTACACTTCGGATATTCCTATCGCTTACGGCTACGTATGGGATAAACGGCTTGGTATATCGTGTACAACCTTCTTCTACAAAACCATAACATGACTAATAATAATAAAATGAGTTCGCTATACATACAGTAGTTATGCATTACTTGCACAGCAATGATTAATACTGCGCAAGCAATCCCAGGAAAAGATGTCAGACACTGCCAACCGGTTTTCCATAGAATAAGGGTTTTTAATCTTTTATTTCCCACCTTAGTTTATTCTCACACAAAAAAAATAAACTAAAACTGTTCATACTACATGAATCTTAACAAAATTATTGGACAACAGTGTACAAGATTTAGTTCATAAGGAAGGGTCACAGTAAGTCTTGGATCCAAATATGAATTACTTCAACCTGGTCTTCTCGAGAGCAGTCAACTAATTTATACCTTGTGTTTAGCTTCTTATTTTTTGTTGAACTGTGGCAATTTCTCTCCGCAAATTTGCTGAAATACCTTCAAAACTTTGGTAGTTCAACAGACCGTGAGAGTGTCCCCATAATTATGGTCTTCGTATAATGTTACACCCGTCTGTATCTACCATCAAAGAAGGCTGACCATTTGCCCGGTTTGCACGCTTCGATTTACTTTCCATATGGATACTTTTCAAATATGCTTCTTAGTTGGTTTGAGGTTTCCATTAAAGCTTATCCGGGCTCGGTACTGGAATTAAGTAGATAAAAATAATTCTTTAACAATAAACTCCTACAACAGAACAATTTTCGAGGGTAAAATCAGAAGGTAAATTTTATAAACTGTTCTGGATAAGTAACTCCGAGAATATTGATAATCAATGAGATTGCAATTACATGAAAGACTCCACTCAATGATCATGATAATTCCGAGCAAACGATGGTGACAAACGGTTAGGATAAATCCGAGCAAACGATGGTGGCAAACGGTGAGAATAAATCCGAGCAAACGATGGTGGCGAACGGTTAGAATAAATCCGAGCAAACGATGGTGACAAACGGTTATGATAAATCCGAGCAAACGATGGTGGCAAACGGTTAGAAGAAATCCGAGCAAACGATGGTGACAAACGGATTAGGATAATTCCGAACAAACGATGGTGTCAAACAGATTAGGATAATTCCGAACAAACGATGGTGACAAACGGATTAGGATAATTCCGAGCAAACGATGCTGACAAACGGATTAGGATAATTCCGAACAAACGATGGTGTCATACAGATTAGGATAATTTCGAACAAACAATGTTGACAAACGGATTAGGATAATTCCGAGCAAATGATACTGACAAACGGATTAGGATAATTCCGAACAAACGATGGTGACAAACGGATTAGGACAACTCCGAACAAGCGATGGTGACAAAAGGATTCGGATGATTCCGAACAAACAAGTGTCAGACGGATTAGGATCATTCCGAACAAACGGTGGTGACAAACGGATTAGAATAATTCCGAATAAACGATGGTGTCAAACAGATTAGGATCATTCCGAACAAAATATGGTGTCAAACGGATTAGGATAATTCCGAACAAAAGGTGATGACAAAAGGATTAGGATAATTCTGAATAAACGATGGTGTCAAACACATTAGGATAATTCCGAACTAACGATGGTGACAAACGGATTAAGATAATTCAGAACAAACGATGGTGTCAAACGGATTAGGATAATTCTGAATAAACGGTGGTGACAGACGGATTAGGATAATTCCGAACAAACGATGGTGTCAAACGGATTAGGATAATTCTGTACTCTCCACCTCTCCCCCAACCCTTATTTCTCTCTATGAACTTTTTATTACGAAAGCGTGCTTCGTCAAAGCGAGTTTCCGTGAATGCAATCGTCCTTTGGAGAGCTTTGGAAAGCAACACGAGTGGTTTTCCATTAAGGAAAGATCTTAACTAAACAAACCCTTCGCTGTCCTCAAATGGACGGTGGCGTTCCCGTATCAAGTTCTCCGCATCGCTACCACACCTGAAAATTGCACGGAAGTTCAAGTGCAAGGATGAATATCATATACCGCGTCCTGGAAAAAGAGGAACTCGTTCATCCGTCCAGCGCGGAATCCAATTTCTAAATTGAAATATTTGGGCGCAGAGATTTCAAAGATGGAGGCATTAGGAGACCCTTTCCTTATTTCATGCTACGATTACCAGCAGAAGGGGTAACGGTCTGCCAGGCCAAATGGGCTTCACTAGCATGCTGCTTCGTCATTTGAAAGGGAAATGACCTATCTCAGGTCCACATATTGAGGGATATCTGATGACTCCGCGATTTATGGTTTGTATTTATGGTTTGTATAATATCAATGTTTCTCTCTTAGACAAAAAACAAAATAAATCATATAAATATATGCAAGAGATAATTAGTCTGGATGTTTTCTTACCCACCTTGCTGATATAATATAGATTAAGAATCCGACCACGCATTCGAAGCAGTACCAAAGCAGCCGTAAACACTGGGAAGTTCGTTTAGTCAGCACAAAAGGCTATGTACGTAAGATGAGTTACACTACTACTTTTACATAACATTCCAAGTGACATACAATGAGCTGTTAATTTAATGAAAAGCTCGTTCAGAAGACCTGTAGTGAAAAATTAAAAAAAAAAAAAAAAAAAACGACTTCAAGAGAGTCCACATGATCAACTGGGAAAAGTACCCACTGAAATCCGTAAGATGAGCAGTTTTATGGATAAATCAAGTTGCATCAAAATGTGCTCTACTAGAAGATATAAAAGGGCATTAGGGCTAAATTCGACTCATGTCTGATTTTTTGCAGGGTTAAACTCGCTGCATTACATTTACCATCTTTTTCCTATGATTCTAATAGCCTTGTAAATCACACCTTCCAAAACAAAAGTTCCGTTCCGTTGATTTATGCTTCAAAAGTAATAAGAAATTAAGTCAACTCGGTCCTTAAAGTATTTCTCAAGATTAAAAGTAGACTTACACGACGCAAATCAGAAATGGGATCCTGAATCTCCTAGGATAAACAGGATTGCCCGAGAGAATAGAATACCCTTCGATCAAGAGAAAGAAGTTAAGAAGGGTTAAGATACAAATCCAAATAAACATGAATTTGTCAATTAACAATTAACTAACCCTATGTAAACACCACCTGATAAATGATAAAAATAGATATTACGCCCTGAGGGAACACTGCTAAATCCCAACCACTGCCAGGAGCGCTATTCGCTTACTTTGCTCTAAAATTATGGAACATTCTATCACCGCGACAGAATGTGGATGACGATGTTCTAAAAACCTGCAGCAAACGATGCCGTTTCAAAGAGCATAGGCACCGACGGCAATGACGGAATGATCCTGTTGATATCAAGCATGTAAAAGATGCTCAAACACAGTATCTCCCAACTACTGTATATCACGATTATTATTACTAAAAGGAAACCAACACTATGACATAATTCTGTGACAACCATCACAGTCCATACTGTAAATACTGGCACTAAAACTTTAGTTTCCGATTTATCAGTATACTCGTTGCTAAACAAAGATGCAAGTGAAAGTACATAAACTACACTAACATTCATGCGTTTATAAAGCTACTACCCAGATATCATTTTGCAAGTACGTAATTACACGTCATAACACCAATTTTAAAAGAGTGAATGAATTTGATTTTTCTGAAACATGCTGATCGGTAGTTAAAACATGTTCAAGGCTGACAAAACGTGTCTCAGAGGGACGTAATCAAAACTACAGAAAACACACCAAGGATGAGTAGGAGAAATTGTAGAAAATAACCATTTTCTTGCAAAATATTAGAGTGAGATGAGAAAGACTAAATAAGTCTACAGAATCTTGGCTAAATTACGAGAAATTAATTACTAACTGACAGCCTTCAAGATAGGAGTAAAGAGGAATGGAGGAAAAAATACATAAGCAACGTCAATGCATCCATAATTCAGAATGAATGTATCTACAGTATATCTGGTTTCTTGCGGAGACATGCTTCATAATTTATGTCCTAGTCATACAAAAGGCGAAAATGTTCAGATAACTTAATCTCTCTCTCTCTCTCTCTCTCTCTCTCTCTCTCTCTCTCTCTCTCTCTCTCTCTCTCTCTCTAAATTTCCACGGTATATGTGTCAGACAAAATCAATCTGGAGAGGTTAAAGAGACCTGCTGCCTTTTGTGAGGCTAAATACCATCCCGAAGACTAGTCCCCAAATGATACACACAGACGTTATACAAACGCAATTACATAATGGGTTACCCAACAGCGCGCACTATTCACGAGCAATATCACTGGCTTTTCAACAAAAAAAATGACCAGAAGGTCCACACTCCCATCAACAATTTCTCCTATACCCACAATGACTGGACATTTCATGTACTTACACTGAAAAAATATCTACCATAATAATCGGTTACTATATTAAATCAAGATATTACTCTAATTAAGAACTAGGTCATTTGAATAAAAGCAGTATGGCAAGAAAGTTAGCCCCTTCGTTAATGACCAGCTTGTACGGCTCAGAATATAAATTATATATCTTTTTTTGCTCACTACTAAGGGATTCAGAGCCGATGAAACACGGTTTTTCGTCAATATCTTTTTACAAAGCATCGGATAAAGGTGAAAGTTGGCATGTGTGTATTTTATAACACTGCCTAATTTTTGCAAGTATTATTTAGTACCTAAGTTCAATAGTTCTGGTACTTATCAGAGTAAAAGTGTTTCCTATGCCAGAGCCATCAAAATCGCTGGTAAGGGTTTTGAACACAATAAAGACGTTACCCTATGACGTCATGAGTATCCACCCACAGTGAAGAGAAGTTTACATATGGGGAAAACGTTTCCTCACTATGGCTCTGCCCACTTGCTGATGACATATTCACTAATTAATATTAGTACCCATCCAAGGTTTCAGAGATATCAATGATGGCGAGCATTCTCGATAATTTTTATTATTATTATTATTATTATTATTATTATTATTTTATTATTATTATTATTTTGTAGAGGTTTCACCGCAACTTCCACAGCAGTTGTTGGGACTAAGTTGTTGGCTTGGAATTCCTCCATTTTCTTGATATTCGTTATTGTTTCTACTTTACAAATAACTCAGTATATGTAATTCATCTACACAAGGAACCAGTCTATAGTTCATATGTTAGATCTACATCTATTCGGGGCGGGAACACAAAGAGACCGTCCGTTTTGTTTTACCTCAGGTTTCGACACTATAGCCTTCTATTTAGAGCAAGTCAGGAGCGGTCACTAGAAGTAGAATTCAAATGAAAAGCAATGATACCTCATTTCCCTCAATTGTTAGAGGTGTAAAGGTCAACGCCATTGTTTTATTTCAGTTAATGTAACCCATTGCTATTTTTCTTTCCTTGTTTTTTGTTTTTTATTTATATCATACAGCACTCTAAACAGCGCTCGTATAGCCTACTCGGTGCAAATAAAAGGCAATGGCAGGAGTCAAGATTTTGAGGGCAAGCTATTGTTTACCTACTTAATATCAACCAAATGTAACACGATTTATATTGATATGCATGGAAAGGAAAATATATTGAAATCAGTATGAATGAGGAATATAGTTATAATCATTTTGTTTTAATAAATATGTTTTAGATATATAAATAAAACGTCTAATAATATACATAATTGATTTACAAAATGTCTTCATCGTCACTCTCGAGCAAGAGGTCGGGATTGTCTAACAACCGCTTCTGGGGTGGCCAAGTAACTATTCCCCGTTATAGAAATAATTACCTATTCACACTATAGTAAATCTTGCCACGGGTCTTCTTGCTTGTATATAAAGTGGCAAGCTGTAGCACAAATGCAGTCTTGCAACCAGGGGACAATTCCATATCCCGCTGTCCGCTATCGAATTTGTTGAAGCCTAGACTGTAAGCATATCCATTCACGTAACGAATTGTTTTAGGATAATTGTCTGTGATTTTCTCGGTTCCGGCATCGGCGATTTCATTTTACTCTGTAAATATCAAAGCTATCGAAATTAGCTACTAAATAATACTTGCAAAAATTAGGTAGGGTTATAAAATATACACTTGCCAACTTTCAGCTTTATCCGATGCTTTGATAAAAAGTTGTTGCCGAAAAACCGTGTTCATCGGCTCTGAATCCCTTGGTAGATAATCATATGATAAATAAAAAATATTTTCACATTACACTAATAATGAAGCATGTCAACATAAACTTGACACTAGTTTTATACAACACACTGTCTCACGTAGTAATAAATTATATCACTGTATGAAGTTCGACACCGTTTGTGAGGAGAAGACATTAGACTTGCTTCACTAAGCTTTCGTGACTGTCAACGTTATGTCTTTTTAAGTAAATTTCTTATTAAAACTTCGTCACGACGATCGCAAACTTTAGGAATCTGCAAACCCACCTTGCAATTTTCGTAACAAAATTCTTAACAAAAACAAATTGGATCCTTATTCACGTGAACCATTCTTTCTAAAGATTTGACAATTAGTCACTATAGAAACCAACACTATCACAATTTAAGAAATGAATTTGAGGAGGTTTAAGCACTTCTCAGCAGGGTATATATTGCGGTTGTTTCATTCCGACAAATTATAACGGCAGCTCCATCAAGTTCAGGATTACTCATATTGACATTTAAAGGTGAAAGGTCAGGTGCGCAGTCAGTCTCGTAAGTCACCACTACATCCGAACAACCATCGAGGAGACAAGCACCAGCAAACGACGGGAAATCTGCCGACATCTCGTCTTGAGCAAGATCGCAGTTACTGTACAGTAGATGTTGGTGTAAGAGAAACCAGCACACAGCCAGAAGCGCCCGATCAGGGTGCTCAAATCTAAGTGGGAAGGTTTCCAAGGATATCCTGTAGCTTTTCGCATTTTCATCAAAATTTATTGGCATTGGAATATAAAATTTAGGACAAATACCAACCACTGGGATCTATGAAGTCATTCAGCGATGAAAATAATGTCGCAACAATTATTAGGAGAGGGTGGAAAGTAAGATGGAAGAAAGAGAACATGAACGGAGATAGAGCACAAGCCTACGGGAATAGAAATTTATTTTAAGAGATGCAAAAATAGCACTCTCTCCACGTAACAGATACCCTATTTTCCAGAAAAAAGGGACATTCTAAATTGTTCCCCCTGAATGAGCTCCAATTTTCAACAACAATCTTTTTCTACTATGAGATTCACAGCCCGGTGTTTTTCCGGAATAAAATTTTATCAACATACCTGACAAAGATAACACTTCGTCACAGTGTATCTTACATCCCTACATAATTTTTTTCTGTATTCTGCATTACGAAAGCTGCACAATTCTGGTAATTATAAGAGTAACACCCACTTCTTGTAGACATCGCCAGCAAACTCAGAGGAATGTCTTTCGAAGATGTAATGACGTAACTTATGACGTTATTAACTTGCCTCCTTCTCGATGGACAATTGGCCGTTCGTGAAAAAGTCTCAACCTCTGGCAACAATGAAATACAACCAATACTCCTTGTTTACACTTTATAGTAGTGGTAGTAGTAGTAGTAGTAGTATCTAGGATTTATGCCATGAGGTCGAGTGCTTCCTTGAAGAAAAGGGTTTCCACAATTAATCGGAGAAATTACCTTCTATCATTATTTCTCCATTGAAAAATTATAAAAGTAAAAATCAATTAAACAAAGTGAAGAAAACTTTGGCATTCGTCGTAACTCCTTTGATATTTTTCCTAACATGACAGTGACGAGCATTGTAATAAATAGACAATGGCATAGGACTAGATTGGTAAGTGATCTTAACACAAAATGACCAACAACCCTCTATCTCTTTTTCGTGCTAATATTCTGTAATTTTTTTATACATTGCTTTTTCCTTGTTTGCTTTCCAACGCCTCCAATTATTTCTCAGACCTGAATAACATTAATAGGTTCCACCCTTAGGCTATGCCCTAATTCCATGATCCAAATCAATCCAATCCACTGTGAAGAGTGGCCAGTTTAAAATAGTAACCTGTCAAGTATAAGGTGACAGGGAAATTAAAATGGAGATTGCCATTTATTTATAAAGCGGCTCGAACACCGTAAAGGTGTATTTTCTGAAAGTTTTGTCGCTGTTTGAGGAGCTGGTTTTTAGAGTAGATCATTAATCAGTATACTTAGATTTATTGATAAGTATCAATATGTGTAATACATTTTTATAATGAAACAACTATTGTTAGGCTTACATGTTTCAAAAACATATTTTGCAAGTACAGAAATGAAACACACAATACATAAAAACAATTTATTCTCCATCGCTGTCCAGGAAGAGGTCTTCATCCTCATCATCAGTGGCTATGTTTACGATGACAGGTTCCACACTCATGGATATCATCCAACGTCGAGTACTCCTCCTCAAAGCGCTGAGACTGACGAATAGCTCCTGTCCACACCTCCGGGTTAGCGCAAAGCCTGGCCTCCTGTAACTTGACCTGAATGTCCGCCCTGGTGAATCGCCCTATTATTCATTTACCTGTTCAAGCTTACGTGGGGTTTGCCACAGGCCTCCGCACTTCTAAACAACTGTGCAAGTCGAATCACAAACGCTGTCCTGCAACCACGGGTACAATGAGTTATAGGCGCCATTCTTGAAGCCTTGACAAGTTACGAATATTCATTCAAAATTTCAGAGGCAGCTGTTTGTCGTCATCACCTTGTGGGAGGAGTCGGGACGTCATATGTTTACGTCACATATAACTTTGAACCCTTACATTACAGTATTCCGACACAGTGTTCCGCCACTGGCTTCGGCTGCTTTATTCTACTCTTATGAGTAAAAAATAAAGAATGCTGTCGAAAATTATGTAGGGATGTAAAGTATACTATAGCTAAGTAATATCTTTGTCAAATACACAGAAAAAAAGTTATTCCGGAAAAACAACGGGACAAAGGCTCTGAATCTCATAGTAAGTGTCACTGACAACCAAGCTACAAGGGCTGTGGTGTTTGATGGTTTGTTAGGAGGATGCGTTTTCTCCTTCCATTTCCCTGGCGTTTTTCTTCATGTCCCACCTACGGTTGGCATGTAAGTCCCAGAGGTATTACGTGCATCAGCTTCAAAACGTCGCCCAGCTTTCAGACACCGTCAAACTGTTGACCAATTTTCCAGAGATATCATCTTTAATCAATATCCACGTACCGTACTCTTCCTATTCGTCTGCACACTTCGCGAATGATATTTTTTATAGCTGCGTTTCCAAACCCCGTTGTTCTAAATATCATTTGTAGCTGTTTTCGTTGCAAGTGTTTTCGTTAAAAGCTCAAACTTCTTGAACTTTCATTACTTTATTTCTCTTCATATTTTTAGGTTTCCTTCCCTGTCGTTAATCACTGTGCTACAAGAAAGATGACAGGCATTTCGGAATTATCATGTTATAGTGCGTACTTCTGTATATATAATCACCTAAAAATGCGAAAAATATATGTATATAGATACATATATAATTTCCCAAAAGAGGCTATTCGAAAGAAAAAACCATGCTCACTGACACATTCATATTTGAACTGCTGGTTGCTCGATAAGTCAACTTGAATAACGAAGAGTTTGCCTAGCACCTGCATGGGTAACCACCAAGAAAATCCAACGGCCGGCGGCACTTAAGACCTTTTAACTTAAACCGGGCTGGGCATTAGGCCACCAGTCTTATTCTATTAACATCTGTTAAAAACCTGGAGAAACAAGCACCCAGTTAGAAAAAACGAGTATGGTGAAGAATATATATATATATATATATATATATATATATATATATATATATATATATATATATATATATATATATATATATATATATATATATATCATATATATTCACAAATCTTATTTTTACCGTAAGGGACCGATTTAGGTTACAAAGTCTGACATGCCAGAGGCCTTTGGACTTTCTTGTGTGCGTGTGTGTGCATACGACTTCCTTCCTCCTTTCAATACGGCTGTGGCAGCCACTACAGGATCTTGGGACACATTGTTCTAGAGGTATTGTTGCGAGATTAACTTTATTCAAACACTGCTAACCAGCATCTGGTTGTAATTCAAATAGGGATATATTAATGCAGTCCTTGATCAATGGAGGGAGTATTCTGAAGTTTAGCTGAATGTGGTGGATGGGAAAGGTGCAAACCTCAATGACGCAAGGGTGAAACAGGGGTTAGTGTAAGTCTGAGAACGCTTGAGAAGCGACTGCTGAGTTGGTAAAGAGGGCAATTTAGGGGATGAAAAATGAGACACTAGAAGGGGGATTACAACTGAAATGTTGTGGTATATGGTCCAAATGTGACATTTTGGCTGACCAGAGTTTATGGGGTTTATATCATGGTAAATATGGCAATAAATGAAAGTAAAATATAGAAGACCCGGACTGATATGGATGGAAAGAACCTCTTATGCGATGGTTTGCACCCTACCATGGAATGGGAGAGCTCTTTTTTATTTCATGTTCGGATAGGTGTATCTAGTAATAACTATCACAAAATTGGAAGAAGTCGAAGTCTGGGTCATTGTGGATGTTCATATATATATATATATATATATATATATATATATATATATATATATATATATATATATATATATATATATATATATATATATATATGTGTGTTTTTATGTGTACAAATAAATATATATATATATATATATATATATATATATATATATATATATATATATATATATGTGTACATATAAATATATACATATATGTATAATATATATATATATATATATATATATATATAAATATGTATATAATATATATACATATAGCATACATATTTATGTAATGTATCAATGACAATGACCTCTTAACTTTTGGGTTTTTTCATACTTTTTAGATGAGCCTGCCACTAAAAAGCCTTAATCGGGAATGAAGAGGAAATAACACTGACAAAAATCGAATTTGCGAAAACTGAGCTTTGGTGAAGTTAAAACAAATCACCCAGCCACGAAGAAGGATATGTTTATTCTCATTCGTATATATATATATATATATATATATATATATATATATATATGTGTGTGTGTGTGTGTGTGTGTGTGTGTGTGTGTGTGCGCGTGTCCGTGTCTGTGTTTGTGTGTGTGTGTGTGTGTGTGACAGAGCTGATACACCTAAGCTCATCAACGTAGCAATATGCTTTAGCTTAAACTGATTCTTAGGCGGAAATATATGTTACTGGAACATCATCATAAATGGCCTCATGTCACAAACTCAGCAATCAGTTATCATGCTGGGTATGAATATGTTCAGCAGACTCGAAATTAACTCATGTCTGTTGACAGCCGAATGGCAAAGTTACTGCTGCCTCTATTATCAACCCAAAAGACATATTTGAATTCTGGTCATGGCACATACACTTTGTATTCCCAAGATAAAGTGAATTAGATAATATGCCGTATTTTTTTGTTTAATATATATGAATGTAAAAGATTTTATATATCAAGGATAAAAGTAACATGAATAGTCATGTGGCGCAAACTTACCAAGCAACTAATATGGCTGATGTAGTTTGATTTTGATTCCAAGTATAGAACCTGAATCGGACAGAAATATGCACAACAGATTCGATATCAACTTATACCCTAGATAGCCGAATAGATAAGTCCCTGATATCATTCTCAAAAAACATAGGTTTGAACCATGGCTAGGTCAAATGGACTAATAAAGGTCAAATGCACTTACAAAGTATAAACCTGAATGTATGTTGTTCCCTAAATATGGGGAATTCAGTATTAAAGGATATTTGTGGCTGTATGTAATTATATACGATATATATATATATATATATATATATATATATATATATATATATATATATATATATATATATATATATATATATATATATATACATACATATACATACATATACACACACATAAATATGCATAATATGTGCATACATACATTATATATATATATATATAATAAAAATATATATATTATATATACATACATATATACATTATATATACATATATATATACACATATACAGAGCCATAAGGCTAGTGAATACAATGAACTGCAAGACCTTCCGTCTTTAATCAAAGGCATTTTCAAATAAACTGCATACACTGGAGCAATACATTGCAAAAAAGACTGTCTTACAAACAACGACTAAGATTAAAGTGGTATATACCCCTTTTTCCTCATACAAAGGCCATTCCATTCGGGGCAACTCTTCGGGTGATGAACAGCTCTCCAGGAATAACTCAAGTATACACTGGATACAAGGCGAGGCAAAGGACATTAACAAGGATTGGTGAGAATCTCTGGTTTCTCTTTTAAATCTCCTCTGAATATATTGTGGAGAATTGGTCAAGAGCGTGTAGACCTGGGGTCAATATAATTTCCCTTTAACTGGCTGCGTTAATGCATATTCCAAGAGATTTCTGAAAGCAACATTTTTACACCTTGTTATCATACTTCTATGGGACCAATCAATCATTCGGGGTTTGTCACCTACGCACCCAAAAAAACTTTATTCTCTTGGCCTGTTGTAACTGAGTACCAGTATTAATCTAATCTGACATTTAACTCCTATTAGCCTGGCCCAAATAAATTTAACCACCATCCATGCATATTATGTTATAGAAAATGTTGCTACTCTGGTGAGGAGAACTTCTTATAAGCACGTTTTTCGACAACGTTATTTTTATGAAACGCTCATCATCTACATAGGATATCTTCGACAACGCTTTTATGGTCTCAAAGCCGATACAATAGGGCTAACAAAGGATGTTCTTAGGTAATTCTGGCTTCCTGTCACAGCTTTATTGTAACACGCATCGAAAAGATACACTGTTACATACTCTGTTTATATTTCGTATCACGTTGTTGTATCCATGACAGAAGTATTTACGTACGTATGTATGTATGTAAGTGTATACACATACATACACATAGATATACGTATATATAAATATATGTGCGTGCGTGTGTATGTATATTACATATTATATATATATATATATATATATATATATATATATATATATATATATATATATATATATACATATAATTTATATAATTTATATATATATATATACAAATATTATATATATACATATATATTATATATATATATATATATATATATATATATATATATATATATATATATATATATATATATATATATAGCTTACGGGTCACAAGTATGTTATGAATTACAATACACAATGGATGTTGAAGTAGCAAGTGGGGAAGAAAACTTTCCCAAAATCTTGGAGAAGAATGTTTAGCTAGCATCTGACACATTTCCTCATTAAGTATGGATGGCGTCAGAATTTTCGAGGCGTGGCATTATGTGAGATGACACTGTATGTACGTTCACTGAAGTGTCCAGGTTCTGGTGAGGAACGTGTGTTTGTGCATGTCTTTTGGGCGGAGTCCCGAGGAGTGAAGGAATTAGAATGGGTAAAGGGAATCATTCGAAGACCAACATTGAACCTTGTTGAAAGTCTCGAAAAGTTTGAGACTTGTTGAGACTTGTGTTGTGCTCAATACCAGAACTGATTTGAACACTGGGTTTCGAGGTAAGGAGCATATCTATTTACCAACCTGTAGATTGTTTTCTCCATTACTATAATATGTATCTTGTTTTTGAGTAACGCGGGAGGAAGTCCCATATTTGCATTTTTTTTGTTTTGGGAAACTAAAGAGGATTTTGCTTGTCTTCTTCAGATATTTCGCTGAGTAAGAGGTCGAGAATGTACTCATTAGGAGTGTACTAGACTTTGACCTATTTTTGACCTGTTTATTTTATTTGATGACCAAGGTGTTAGTCACTAGTGTTGGCTGGTCTAGAATCAGTAATTCAATGGATTGTGTATCAGAATTTCCTTTAGTTATGATTTCCATTTATATGTCCATAGCGTTTGCTGAATTACTTTCGTTAAATTTGCAAATAAAGTCTAGTTTTGTATATGGGTGTTTAATTCCAGTAGGCCTTTGTCTAAGGTTAGATACATGGAGAGGAGACCACGAGGGAGAAGGAATGTGCTGACCCAACGATGAGCCACCGCTACCAGAGAGTCTTAAAGATGTAAGTTAATGTATGGTGCTGTTCTTAAAACAGATGCCGTTAGAGATTATGACCGTAACTAACCTTGTGTAGGGTCATTAACATATATATACAAATCTATTTTATTGATATCCAATAGTCAAGGCGACCGAGTATCACTGTATCTAAACCTAAGGCCCATGTTCATATAGTGGCTGGGGTAGATGCATATACTGATTATATTTACCTTTTTATATCTATGTTATCCGTGTTTGTATAGATGCACAGAGTTATATATTAAGTATGTGTGTATATACAAAGACTGTATTCTTATAAGTAATTAAAAGCAAATTAATCTGTAATCTATCATTTAGATTTTCCTTAAACTTCAGACTTGGAAACAATCAATTACTGAATGTCCACGACGTAAGATATTTAAAAGTTGTACTTTCGATGTGCGCATCTAGTAAATTCACTCATTTATTTTCATATGGATTACATTGTGGATCATTAAATTAAAATCAAATCCCACATTCAAGAGAAACCGTTGACATGGTTGGTTGCGTTTGGTAGTTTGGTCTTGGTCTGCTCTACACCAGTACGGTTGCATCTTTCAAAATAAATGGCCTTCTTTGGTTTGTAAGAGAAATGTGTTTCAAGTCAAAAGGGAAAAAAATCATTTTCAGGAGCTAAGCGTTTACGTTTTACATCGAGTTACTGTTGTGAAAAATAAACAGTGCTGCTTTAAAAGGAATATGAAGACCGTTCCTTGGTGGAAATGACTGACTAATCCTGCAATGTTCCCTTGTGTATTTGATGCTAAATTGTCAGTTAAACCAGCAAGCCTAAATGTAATGGCTACACTCAATAAATACCATACGGTACGGGACCTAACTGCTTTAAATGGAGAGAAATTTAACGAAAAATTTACTATGAGAAATTAAAATGAAGTTATGAAACCCCTGCATACCTCAAAGAAACCGGAAAAATTCTTAGGAACCACACACATTTATGTAGATGCATTTATAATGAACAGCATAAAAAGTTGTGCTTGCTTCGGGTAGTTACTATATCCCTTGTTTCTTATAAATGAGCTAATGATGTATTTTAACTGTAGGGGGTCTCCTTTGTCTTCTAAAGTTTGCATATAAGCATTAATTGTTTGCTATTATAAGTTGTCAGATATGAACCGACACTTGCACGTCCATATACAGTATATAAAACATACAAGCATCGTGAGTAGATTCGGTCCATGTATGTGTTTATTAATTACTTATCTTCGTTCCAAAATAGGCGTTCACGTTCACCTCGAAACATAATTCCACTTCCCTTTTTGTATTCCGCTGCGCTTGCTTTCACTACATTGAGCCATAGTTGTTTTCTTGACAATATTCGAGTCAACATAAAGTACGCTCTCTCTCTCTCTCTCTCTCTCTCTCTCTCTCTCTCTCTCTCTCTCTCTCTCAATTAGAAATATCTACGTGGTGAAATATCTCTGACACTTGACTGAAGTCTGGCTGATGCCCCAGGTAGGGGAATGGAAGGCATACCACGGAAAATGGAAAAAAGAAGGAAAAATAAAAGCTCGGCTCCTTGTATCTTGAATACAGCGTGTGCGGACAGGAGAGGTGAATTGAAGATATTTTGATAAGAGACGTTCGTCTGTGGAGCTGGCAGAACGAGTGGTTTACACTGCAACATATTTAATCTCATCAGATGCATACTAATAATTAATCAACTCTTTTTCATAACGCTGATATATTTAAAAAAATAGTTTCCAGGAAGAACGAATTTAACTTTCAAAATAAATTTTGCAGCTCCTAGCTTCGAAGAGCAATATATACCGATATGGAAACGGAAACTGTCTTAAGACATCTTAGGAAGATTAATTTAAATGTGTTTCACACTAATCGCAATTTGCGGTTTAACTCTTTTCAAACACCGATATTACCATTTTTATAATCCAAGCTGGTTGGAAAAGTCGAACGCCCAAGGGCCCCATTAGTGGGGAAACAGTCCTGTAAAAAAACAACTGACATAAAAGTAAAGAACAAACTATGGAATAAAAATAATGAAAAACTGATCAGATACATAGTAGCAAATGCGATAAATAACTGAGTAAAACAATACAAACCAACAGTGAAGTGAGAATCATGTCTGTCTGCTCAGCTTGAAAGTATTGAAACCACGTTTGAACATCTGAAGTTCCAATTATTTCAACTACTGAATTAAAAAGTCAATCCCCAACTTGGTCACAGCAGGAATAAAACTTCTAGAAAACTGGGGATGGTAAATCTCACAGAAAAAGAGGCAGGACTGTTATAATTAACTGCATCTCTAGTACAGTGTGGTGGAAGGCATAATCTGGGAAGATCTTAATTCAGAGGATGGTCAGAATTATGAAAAATTTCAAACAGCATATATAATAAGCTAACTGAACAACGGTCCCAGAAATTAATTCCAAGATCAGGGATAAAACATTGTACAGAACTTAGGATTTTGTCCAAAAATGCAAGAAACGAGTTGCCTGCTGAAGACCAGACGAGGAAAAGTAATTGAAAAATATCTGAATAAAAATAAAACACATTTCCTCGGTACAGGTGTCTCTAAACACTCATATTTTGCGTAACTGAAGAATAAATAAACCGGAAGCTACTCAGGTTAATTTGCTATCAAGACATCTAGAATTTGAAATACGGTGCAGGTACCGAAAGATAAACTGTCGCTGCCAAGATCTGGCTGAGGAAGGGAAGGGGGGGTTAGGAATCTAATGTCCTAGACCTACTATTTCATGTTTCAAGTTTTGTAAATTAAGATTTAACCTCATCCACCTTAATTCGCTACAAACACTAATTTTTGCTAAGTCTCTGTTGAGAGACGCAACAAACACAAGTCCATACTCAGATGGGATCAATGTAAAGAGTAGCATCACCTGCATAAGCAATAAAGTTATTTTAAATGTCATTCCACATATTTTATGTATATAACATAAGTAATTAGCCATGAACGATACCCTGAGGAGCACCACAGATCACATTCGTGTAGTCACTACAGTGTCAACCAACAACTCCTCTTAGCAATCTATTAATTATTAAAAATAGAATCATAATAATAATAAGAAACGGTCCACTGACTCACATCTGTTTCAATTTAAAGACAAGGACTTCAAGATTACCACGGTCAAACGCAGCAATAAGTCAAAGTCCATTCATAAAAACTTCATGACTAGAATCTACAGATTTCTGTCAACTACTGTCAACCAAGAAACAGAGTTCAGCATTTGGAAATTTTGCCAAAAAACTTGAATAATGTGGCGGTTATAGATATACTGTGGTAAATAGCATGGATAGAACTACCACGACCACATTCACCTGATGGAATAACGTTACCAATTCTCAAATTAGCACAAAATAAACATGTTCTACATTAACTTACTACAGACATCCTGAGAGTTTTCAAGAAAAATAATAGGCAAATAGCATCTGGGCCTACACTTTTATTAGCGTCCAGGACTTGTAAATAATTCTTTATGCACGGAACCAAAAGGGTAATCTAATCAGTGTGTCTTCAGGAAAACAAAATTGAGGCATAATGAGTTTCTCTAGTTTGCTTACTTTCAAATATATAAGGTAAAAGGTTTGTCTTTCCCTTTGGATAGCGAGTTACAGCAATCTGGTTTGAGCAAAAAGAGACTCCTGAATATACACTATTGTGTACACATTCAAGTTCCCTACCAGAAAGCATTTCTTTTATATTCAAATAGTTTAATTTTCAGCAGAAAATAAATGCTATGAATAGTTATACATTATATATGGGCATAATTATTCCATGCTACATCAGATATATTCCTTTTTCACGGATTAGACGCCCCTATTTCTCCAAATAAACACGCCCACAATTGTAAATGAACCTGGCTTTCTCTTTAATATAATAATTCAATAAATGTGAATGAATTCCCCTACCTATCCCGTTGACAAAGCTTTCATTTATTAGAACGATAGGCTCAGCTTTATCAGGCAATTGTGACTAGTTCAAAAGAGAAATACACTACAAATTTCATTCCATTCTGTCTGAGATTTAAGATATATCATGTGATAAGACACATCAGGGACAGCAAGTCCAAATTTAAGACCAGCAGTACTCGTTATAATAACAAGGGGATCACTGATTACTAGATCAAAGAAATTACCAGATTTGTGCGTGGCATTCATAATTTCTTCAGACAGATTTAACAGGAAACCAAAGGCTCTAAGCCAATGGGGGAAACATTTTTCAGTCACTCCTCATGGTGAGCACCGAAATCGCCAACAAACATGAGGTTTTCTACGATATTCCTGTATCTTAATCTTGGTAATGAAGACAGTAAAAAAAACCTCTATCATATAAGTCTGGACTGTGAAAGGAGGAGTGCAAATAAAAGTTGTTAAGCTCACCACAAACCTTTATAGCTTGGATCTCCTGGCACCCACATTCAAAACAGGTCTTAAGAGAAGCTGGGTACTCTTTCATACTTTAAACGGCTATCCCCCTAACCTAGGAATGACAGGATACTAAAGAAGTATTGGTTTCTCGGAACCTAGAATGTGGAGTTTAAATGAGTACTTCATTTGAGAAACCAAAGTTTCTGTAGCTAATAAATATCATTCTGTCTGGAGGCAACTACAATGTCACTAACGGCCACAATGTATGTCCAAAAATATTGCAGTACATCACATGACACTTGCAAGGTTTAAAACTCACATGTATAGAATTTTGCTCTGCACCCCAAGCCAGTCCTTAAATAAAAACCAAAAATAATTTTATGTGATACTTAAAAACAAACTTAACAGTCATGCTAACAAAATAATATGAAGAAGTATTTATAAAACTGACCAAAGGAATCCATACAAAAGATAACTGTCTGGTAAATAAAAATGGTGAACGCACCATGCAAGGTAAAGTAACTTCCAGGAAAGCCACATCATCTAAAGGAAGGACAGCGGTGGGGGTTTTAAAAATTATCAACTATGACGATATACAAGAGGGGAGGAAGAGAAAACTGAGAAGAGTCTACTTGCTTTTACCGTCCAGCAAAAGAGCACTTAATCCAAGACAGATGAAAGTCACAGTACAAAGCCTATGGCATTGTCCGAGACTAGAGAACAATGGACTGATCTTGAAGTGACCTTCTTGTAGAGCTGCTTGTCACAGCCTTAAGTCCCGTCTGCCCTTAAAATAGTGCTGTCACATGTACGAGGAAAGAAGAGGAAAGATAAAGCATATGCCAGATTATTCTGTATGTGCAATCAAACGAAAAGGACCGTACCTGGAAACGGATCCGACATCAAATTGCTTCGCTGATCTTTGAAGGATCGAATATTCTTTAATGGCAGTATCTCAACGGGTAAAAGGTACATCTAATGCAGCTCATCCAAACATATCAAAAGGAATATACTTCCAGGATGACGTAAATAGCATAAGAATTTAACAAGTTCTCCCCTTCGAAGTGACCCTTTTTTTTTTATTCTCTCTCTCTCTTTGATAATCGACTCTTTCTATTCCTCTGGAGTCTTTGCACTTACATACGAATAATGAAATTAATCACCAAAACAGAAACTGCATTAACAACACATATTCGGTCAGCCCGGAGAACATCAATATACTAATTTTTAAAGGCTTTGTTTTTTGTAAGTGGCCTACTGCGTAATGATTTAACAACTCTCGTAGGAAAAAATTCACAATCCCGCCATTTCACTGTGTAAAATTACCGTAAAAGCAACAGTATACTTTAAAGCAATCACAGATATAAATTAAAAGTTTCATGTTTCTGTAGTCACTTAGAAGGTTATCCTGTAACTGTTGCACCAAGAATTTAACTCCGGCGCAGAAAACTTAAAACTTTAGCCATGTTATTGATCTACAGTGCTACACAAAGACACAAAAATATCCACTCTCACTATCTTAAACGTCCTCTTGTGTTTCCTGGATACTAACCCTCTTACCTTCCACCAGTTACTGAAGTCCATCTTTCCTGCCTCCAAAAACTTCAAAAGTCTAATGGGGTAATCTTTAGCTTAAAAATATGTCATTATTTAGACATTCCTTTTTTTTTAATTACGAAAACACCGCCATTTGAATCGAAAACTGTATATGTGAAGGATGTAAGAATGTATAGGTGGAGGAAAGGGAACTACCCTGCTAATGAGCCTTTGTTTTAGTGTTTAGAAGCAAGAGTTTTGAAGTCAGCACAGGGACTCATAAGACTCATTCCTAATTATGTGGTGGTGACACAAATTATATATATATATATATATATATATATATATATATATATATATATATATATATATATATATATATACATATATATATATTATATAAATATATACACACATATATACGTATATATACAACATATATAAATAAATATATAAATACATATACAGTATGTATATGTATATATATATATATATATATATATATATATATATATATATATATATATATATATATATATATATATATATATATATATATATATATATATATATATATATATATATATATATATATATATATATATATAATGTCAAATAAATTAACTATCACATACACAATTGTTCTGTGCGTTAGTAAAATTACTAAAAGGACCTCATTCAAACTGGATGATGGTATCTAATGGAGTATTTATTCAGAAAAAGTTACAAGCTTTCTTGGACAAACAGTCCGAATTATCAATGTGGACTGTTTGTCCAAGAAAGCTTGTAACTTTTTCTGAATAAAAACTCTAATAGATACCTTCCAGTTTGAATGAGGTCCTTTTAGTAATATGTATATGTATGTGTATATATATATATATATATATATATATATATATATATATATATATATATATATATATATATATATATATATATACGAATATTATATATACAAATATCGTTAAATAACCAATTCACTACACCACTAGGGAATATTTAATATTTTACACCCAAAGGGGAATTATAATTGATAAATGCTTCGTCCCCAACGAGATTCGGACAGATGCCTGGTTTAGAAACAACGATAGGCAGTATCTTCAGGTAAGAAAAATAAATATATATATATATATATATATATATATATATATATATATATATATATATATATATATATATATATATATATATATATATATATATATATATATATATATATATATATATATATATATATATATATATATATAAATATACATTACGTATATAATTTATAATTAATTATATATACTTCATGTATGTATACTGTATACATATATATATATATATATATATATATATATATATATATATATATATATATATATATATACTGTATATATACTGTATACATACTGTATATATTAATATATATATATATATATATATATATATATATATATATATATATATATATATATATGTACATATAAATATATATATATATATATATATATATATATATATTTATATATAAAATATATATATATATATATATATATATATATATATATATATATATATATATATATATATATATATATATATATAAAATATATTATATATACTGTATATACATATGTATACCGCATACACAACGAAATTTTTATATAAACTAATATTAAGCCACAAATTTCGTTTAACAAATTTACTATACCCCTTTGGTGTAAGTTATTCCCGAGATAAAGTGAATTTCAAGTTCATATTAAAACGAAATTTGTGGTTTAATTTTTGTTTATACAATATACCGGGTGTTTTGAAATTAGACCCCCCACTCCACAGAACAAATGGAAAGTTATGAAGTTTTCTGCTATAGCCTATCTCCAAGTACATTATTTTAAGTTTCTATTAAGCTATTTTTCATTTTACATTTCTTGTATTTTCAGATCGACTGACGGAGTTAGATACAGCCATGGCTAACGACTCGGAGGAAATCAAATGAATTAACCGAATCCAGGCTATAACCTTCAGAGGCGCCAGGGATGCTGGTACATCCTTCATTTCACGTTCCTGGATAGCTAATTTACATTAAGAGAGATGAATCCTTTGTTAAAAGAAACTGGAACAAAAATCTATGTGACTGTCATCACGAGAAGAGTGAGAATCTGGGAAGGCCTGAAGTCCTTTCTCAGGAGTCAAAAGACATCATAGCTGAGGCAGTGGGTAGACCAAGAAAGTCTTTATGTAAATTGGTGCTTGAACTAGAAACAAAAATGGGAAAGAAGAGAAGTTATAGTGCTGTATATTATGAGTCGAAAAAATCTAGTATCAAGCCATTTCATGTTATAAGCAAGCCCAACATCACTCAGCAACAGAGAGAAGACCGTGCATGGTTTTGTGGTTCATTTCTTAAAGATTGGGATGAAGCTGACTTTCTCCATGTTGCCACATCAGATGAATTCTTCATTTACACAGTCAGGAAGCCAAATCATAAAACTGACATAATTTGGGCTGCAAAGTTGGATGATATCAGTGATGACATGCGCTATCGCCAAGTTGTGAAATTTCCTGAATGTTTGGGAATTTTTCTGTTTCACAACCAAACGGTTAATGGTGATCATCAAAGAAAAAGGACAGTCATGGAATGGCAAATACTTCAGAGAAACTGTGCTTCTTGGTGGAGCATTTCCTTTCATCAAAGATCCTGAAAATGTGTTATCTGTTGAAGAAGTCACATTTTTCATGATAAGGCATCATGTTTCAGGGCTCTTTCAGACACAGGAGCTTCGAAACAGTGGTATCGATTTCTTCTCGTCAAGTGAATTTCCAGGTAGCTCCCCTGACCTTAATGTGTGTGAAAACATTGGTAGTATCTTAAAGGATCGTGTTGAAGCACACACAGTGAACTATGATGGTATACCAAGCCTCAACGACCTGCGAATAGAGGTGACCAAAGTGCTCAGAGAAATGGAGTTTGAGTCTCAGCTTTTTTGCGATTTGCTGAAGTCATACCCCTCAAGAATGCAGGCTGTGTTACAGGCAGATGGAGGCCACACAAAATATTAAATACTTGGAGAGAAACTTAAATAAATACCTGTTCTGAATTACTTTTGTTTTTGTCCATATCAATTTTAGTTTATGGTGTAGAGGGGGGTGCTCTAATTTCAAAAACACCCTGCATATATATATATATATATATATATATATATATATATATATATATATATATATATATATATATATATATATATATATATATACAATCAGTTGCTTTTATTATATATATATATATAATATATATATATATGTATATATATATGCAGGGTGATTCAAAATTAGAGCGCTCTCCCCTCAGCAATAATCCATTGCATTTTCAAATTCAGGCTGCAATTATTTAATTTTGTTTAAGAAAAATATTTTGACGTCACTCTACTGTACAGCCTGCATAAAATTATAAAGTTAAAAATAAAGAAAATATATATACATTTCTTAAAATATCTTAAAACTCCTGAAGAAGAAATCAATACCACTGTTTTGAGTACAGAGCCTTGAAACATGGTGCCTTACTAAAACCTGACTAAACAGATAACAGTGTTTCAGTAAAATTAGTCAAAAGCAAACAGAACAGCAGAGAAAAAATTACAAAATAAACAAAGGTGTGGAAGACGTCTGGGCATTTAAAATGAAGAATTCGAGGAACGAGTTTTAAGATATTTTAAGAAATGAACCACAAAACCATGTACAGTCTATATGTTGCTGATGATATATAACATAAATATATATATTTTTCATCAAGATATATATAACTATATATATATAATTTATGGAAAGACTTTTTGTCTTTATAATTTTCATGTGGATTTTTGTTCCAGTTCCTTCTATCAAAGGATTCATCTCTTTAATGTATTTAGCTATCCAGGAACGTGAAACGAAGGATGTCATTCCTGGCCTCTGAAGGTTGTAGCCGGAAATCAATCCATCTGATTTCCTCCGCCGTTATCCATGGCTGTATCTAACTCACGTCACTCAGTCTGAAAATA
>NC_089752.1:91399047-91421547 GCF_040412425.1 Macrobrachium rosenbergii
ATTGTTTTACTGCTTACGGTATCTGTACCTATACATAAAATGCTTCGTTATTGAGCTATTTACTGGTGGTTCTTCCAGTACAGGTAAAACGAAAGAAGAGTAACTTTTCACAACCTTCGAAGACACGTGGAAACGGTTGTCATATGACAAAAAATTTCCAGGAACGCATATTGGTTGAGCATGTCAAACCAAAATAAAATTCTTAAACGCATTGTAGACGTGGCAAAATCACTGAAGGTTCTGAAGAATAAAGGTCTTTACCCATTTCAAAATGGATTAGTAATTTCCTCACAGTCTTTGCCCAAACTGTTACAAACTCTAAAATGCAAATTCGATACATCATATATAACAACATACAGACAAAATTAAGATGAACTCGAGTATTTCTTTGCTTGCCTACGACAGACGGGAGCTTGCCATCAGCACCCATCGACAGTTCTCTCTTGGGATTATATATAACGTAGACAACAACTGCAAAAGAGATAACATAATAGCTGGCACATTTCATTCTTTGCCAGATATGCAAACTTCTTCCCATACGAGTGCCGATGAGTCACTACAAAATGAATTGAGTCTTTCGGCCATAATGTTAGTCTACCAGAGAATTTCGGTGCAGAGAAAAAGAAAATAAGCTCACTGAAAGTTTGCAAGAGACTGACGATGAGTAACTTGAGGAAGAAATAGCGAAAGGTGGATTTATTGCTCATAAATTTACAAAGGATCCATATCATGGGTCATAACGTGTTATTAGAAGATAACATGGACAGGTACAATAAACAGTGATAAAAATTTATGCAGCCCTCCGAAGAATTTTATGAACAACTGAAAGCAATGGAAAAAATATTTAAATGCTGTCATGGTGAAAAGGACTAAGAGCTGCAAAAGGAACCGTCAAAAAGTTGGCCGTAGAATGTCAAATTTTACTAACTGACCTCTTGATTCAGTCACATATTTCGTTCGTTGTCGAACATTCTTCAGAATAAGAATATTAAACGGAAATCATTTCTTCCAAAAAAAATACTGAACGAAGTAAAGTGGCTGTAAAAGAATGTTTAAAGTTCTAGCTAATATGTGCATTGAATGATTTGTATTTCTCTTTTAAACAAATTTCACTCTTAATTCATCATAATTTCTAAGTAATGTATCTAAATACATTGTTATTTTTAAGTAAAGTATCTTTGTGAAATAGTGCATATACACTGTTCGTATAGACCTGTGATTTATCACCAGAAATTGGTTGTACATGCCTAGAACAGTGATATTTTTTTCAAGTTGTGTCTTTTTCTATACTATTTTTTCAAGCATTACATATTTTTTATATGAAAATATGTGGAAATTCCTAAGATACCAGTATTAGTAATTAAATTCATATTCTGTGAAAAACTAATAATATTATTAGATATTTAGCAAAAGATAATGAGCGTTCTACAGTATATGGATAGCTACAGAGCGCTAGATCGGTCTGTCACAGAATTTACCCCTCGGAAGATTAAATCCCCATTACTCGCGCTCTCTCTCCCCCAATTTACATGCGCGTGGGCAGACCTGGTATTCTATAGACCTGCCTCTGGGGGTCCCAGAACCTTGCAAGCAAACCTCAGTTCGAGGGAACACACTCGATCACCCTCCATCAAAGGGACGCTGCAACAAGATGCTGAACAGAGAGTTTCGAATAAAGCAAATGCTGCAGCCTCGCCTCCAGAACAATAACAGTACCCCAGTATTGTTCAGTTACGGCCAAAGCAGTACTGCACGTCGGAGGATGATAACAAAGGCAGTCGTGGATTCCTCATCGCCATCTAGGAATTCAGGAAATTAATTGTTGGGAATGGGGTCATGCTCACGAAGGTAAATGCAGCAGTTTACAACGGATTCACACTAACCACACATTCACTGTCTCATACTAATACCTTCTTAAGAGATATAACTGTCGAACAATCACCATACAAAGTCACTCAAAATTCTCAACACTGAAAAATTGTGCAAGAAGTAAAAGACGTCATTGCACATTTCATATCAAAAGCAGATGAATGAAATACCATCACAACCAAATTTGATCACAAAGAGAATTCCCAAGCATCAATAACCTTGATGAACTTTAGGTATATCCTACACACACGTTGTCTGTGATAATAAGTATACACATACACCAAGAACAATATATATATATATATATATATATATATATATATATATATATATATATATATATATATATATATATATATATATATATATATATATATATATATATATATATATATATATATATATATATATATATATATATATATATATATATATATATATATAGGAAGTAATGAAGTCATCGTAGCACAATTATTGTTGGGTATGACTGAGATTCTCATCTCATTACTTCCTTTACTTATAAAGGCATTTCATTGTCACGCTATAGTGACTAAATGGCCTATTTCATTTGCTACTAGGCTATGGTACACGCGTAATAATTACTCCAGCCGTCATTTTTCTTATTCCAAATGAAAATATTGAATGTATTCCTGATAAATAAAATTCTATCCATGATATTTTGTAAAATTAAGCAATTTCGTCAGGGTAACACATAGTAATTGAAAAAAACGAAAACTGGAGTTTTAGCAATTCTTGTAATAATGATACTCCTTAAGTGAGATTACGTGCTTGTGTGTGTTTTGTGTTTAAGTGTAAAATACAAAATCCACTGGCCGAGTAGTTGCTTAGAATTTCACCTACAATAAACAGTAATATACTTTACGCTGGTCGAAAGGTTTGGTCATATTTCGAACAAAAGCCATGTGCAATCTACAATACCTGTGGAAAACTGTTGAGCTAAAATGAAATATAGTTTCATGTCTTCTAAAAAAAATTCCCTGTGAGATGAAAACTAATCCCATAAGAATGGCTTCCATGCAACCACGTTGAATGTACAGTACAATAAAACTAAATAAAGGTAAAACTTTCCATCGGCCAAAAGAAACGTGGCACCCTTCGGTTCACCATGCAAGGCGGCTGCTGCTGACTTGCAAAAAACACATCGGCTTTAAGCCGATCCTTCCATAAAATATAGCGCACAATCTGTTCGCCAACCACGAATCATCATGGCCACAGTTCAAACGCATTACCACTGTGCAGAGAACCTCAACCGCCTGTCTGCCTTCCTTGAGCCCCTCAGTCTTCTCATGTTGGTAAGTGTTACTCATAAAGAATTATCGGATGAAGTCGTCCAACAGAGGTGAATAGATAGATAAAATCAAAGTATATAATATTTGAAGAATTATTTTTGTGTGTGTAGTTCACCATGTATTCTTCGCTGCAGTGCCGAGAATATGTGAGAGACGTTATTTACGGTAATATTCTGGCACTTTGGTTAATTTCGTACAGATGATCATTTTCAAGAATACAGTTGTTTAGTTAGTTGTTGGAGGTTATTTCTGTATAACAAATTGTTCTAAAAATATCAAGTATGATTGTCTTAAATTATTATATTATCTGTTCGAGATATTTCCAAGATAGCCGAGCTGAACAAGATCAAATGATGTTCTACTTTCTGTGTGTGTGTGAGTGTGTGTGTATGTATGTGTGTGTGTGCCATAACTTTCGAGAGCCGGTGGTGATAGTATAAGTAGCAGCAAGTGTTGGATAGAGTAAGGCAAGATAAAGACAAGACAAGAACATGGCAAGGCAAGTCTCAAGTCTCCAGTCATCTAACTCAGAAAGAAAACAATGCTTTCAGTTCAAAATTAACATTTCAGTGTTATTCTTCAAGAGAGGAGCCGTTCAAAGGAAAATATCTCGAGCCGTTCGAAGGACAAAAGATCTAGCTGTTCAAAGGAAAATATCTACTCATTAAGATGACAAGATGTCTAGCTATTCAAAGGACAACATCTTTAGCGGTTCAAAAGAACATATCACCAGCCGTACAAAGGGTCATATCTCAAGCCGTTCAAAGGACAATAACACTAGCCTTTAAAAGGACAATACCTCTAGCCGTTCAAAGGGTCATATCTCTAGCCGTTCAAAGGACAATATCACTAGCCCTTAAAAGGACAATATCTCTAGCCGTTCAAAGGGTCATATCTCTAGCCGTTCAAAGGACAATATCACTAGCCCTTAAAAGGACAATATCTCTGGCCGTTCAAAGGGTCATATCTCTAGCCTTTAAAAGGACAATATCTCTAGCCATTCAAAGGGTCATATCTCTAGCCGTTCAAAGGACAATACCACTAGCCTTTAAAAGGACATTACCTCCGGCCGTTCAAAGGGTCATATCTCTAGCCGTTCAAAGGACATTATCACTAGCCTTTAAAAGGACAATACCTCTAGCCACTGAAAGGGTCATATCTCTAGCCTTTAAAAGGACAATATCTCTAGCCATTCAAAGGGTCATATCTCTAGCCGTTCAAAGGACAATACCACTAGCCTTTAAAAGGACATTACCTCTGGCCGTTCAAAGGGTCATATCTCTAAAAGGACAATAACGTTCAAAAGGACATAATCACTAGCCTTTAAAAGGACAATACCTCTAGCCACTGAAAGGGTCATATCTCTAGCCATTCAAAGGACAATACCACTAGCCTTTAAAAGGACAATATCTCTGGCCGTTCAAAGGACAATATCACTAGCCTTTAAAAGGACAATATATCTATCCATTCAAAGGACAATATCACTACCCTTTAAAAGGACAATACCCATAGCCATTCAAAGGATCATATCTCTAGCCGTTCAAAGGACAATATCACTAGTCTTTAAAAGGACAATACCCCATAGCCATTCAAAGGATCATATCTCTAGCCGTTCAAAGGACAATATCACTAGTCTTTAAAGGACAATACCTCTAGCCATTCAAAGTCCCGTCATATCTCTAGCAGTTCAAGGTCATATCTCTAGCAGTTTAAAGGACAATACCACTAGCCTTTAAAAGGACAATACCTCTAGCCATTCAAAGGGTCATATCTCTAGCCGTTCAAAGGACAATACCACTAGTCTTTAAAAGGACAATACCTCTAGCCATTCAACAGGTTATATCTCTAGCAGTTTAAAGGACAATACCACTAGCCTTTAAAAGGACAATACCTCTAGCCATTCAAACGGTCATATCTCTAGCCGTTAAAGGACAATATCATTAGTCTTTAAATGGACAATACCTCTAGCCATTCAACTCATTTTATTGTTTTTGTCATATCTCTAGCCATTCAAAGGACAATATCACTAGCCTTTAAAAGGACAATATCTCTGGGCGTTCAAAGGACAATATCACTAGCCTTTAAAAGGACATCACTAGCCTTTATAAGGACAGTATCTCTAGCCGTTCAAAGGACAATATCACTAGCCTTTAAAAGGACAATACCTCTAGCCATTCAAAGGGTCATATCTCTAGCCGTTCATAGGACACTATCACTAGTCTTTAAAAGGACAATACCTCTAGCCATTCAAAGGGTCATATCTCTAGCAGTTCAAAGGACAATATCACTAGCCTTTAAAAGGACAATACCTCTAGCCATTCAAAGGGTCATATCTCTAGCCGTTCAAAGGAAAATATCACTAGCCTTTAAAAGGACAATATCTCTAGCTGTTCAAAGGATCATATCTCTAGCCATTCAAAGTACAATACTTCTAGCCATTCAAAGGACAATATCTCTAGCCGTTCAAAGGACAATATCTCTAGCCATGAAAAGGACTATGTAGCCGTTCAAAGGATCATATCTCGAACTGTTCAAAGTACAATATTTCTAGCTATTCAAGGAACATATTACTAGCTGTTCAAAGGACAATATCTCCAACCATTCAAAGGACTACATCTCTAGAAGTTTAAACGACAATAACTCGAATCGTTCAAAGGACCATATCACTAGCCATTCAAAAACAATATCTCTAGCCGTTTCAAGGACAATATCTCTAGCCGTTCAAATGGTCATATCTCTACCCTTACAAAGAATAATATCTCTAGCTGTTCAAAGGATTATATCTCTAGCTGTTCAAAATAAATATGTCTAGCCATTCAAAGGACAATACCTCTAGCCGTCCAAAGGACAATATCTTTAGCCATTCTAAGGACAATATATTTAGGCGTTCAAAGGACAATATCTCTAGCCTTTCAAAGGATATCTCTAGTCATTCAAAGTACAATATTTCTAGCCATTCAAAGGACAATATCTCTAGCAATTAAAAAGATATCTCAAGCCGTTCAAAGTGCAACATTTCTGGCTGTTCAAAGGACAATAGCTCTAGCTGTTTAAAGGACAATATCTTTAGCCGGTCAAAGGATCATATCCCTAGCTTTCAAAGTAAAAAATTACTAGCCGTTCAAGGACAATATCTCTATCCGTTCAAAGGACAATATCTCTCGTCGTTCAAAGGACAACATCTCTAGCCTTTCAAAGGATCATGCCTCTATAACTGTTCAAAGTACAATATCTCTAGCCATTCAAAGGATCAAACCTCTAATCGTTCAAAGTACAATATTTCTAACCGTTCAAAGGACAATATCTTTAGCCGTTCAAAGGATATCATCTCTAGCAAAGGACAATATCTCTAGCCGTTCAGAGGATCATATCTCTAGCCGTTCAAAGTACAATATTTCTAGCCGTTCAAAGGAAAGCATTTCTAGTCGGTCGAAGTACGATACTTCTAGTTGTTTAAAGGACAATGTCTCTAGTGGTTCAAAGAATAATATCTCTAGCCGTTCAAAGGATAATATATTTACTCATTCAAAGGATAATATTTCTATCCATTCTAGCAGTTCAACGGACAACAGCTGACTACGAACTACGAGTACATTCAGCCAGAAGTTATCTTTAAAGCAACTATGGTACGTGACGTATATTTTATACATAAAATCCTGAGCCCGTTTGTTCCCAGCTTCAATAAAAATGTATTCACGACTTCCATTATTTATTATCTAAGAAGAATGAATCGATGTCTAACCACAAAAGGTGAAAGTTTAAAAGGTGAAATCTTAGCACGGTGAAGAGTGCAACCTACAGGTAGAGGGAAATGCAATCATTGAACCAGTCACCTCAGACACTGCTATCGTCAACATTTGATCGGGTCACTGTAGAAAGGAAATTGAGACCATCTCACGAAGGATCAGAGGAGAAGTCTGGGCCAATGGCAAGACGAGGAGGTTAACAAAATTAAATTAAATGAGAAAGATGGAAACTTATATTTTAAGAGTGATTCAAGAAAATTTTTTTTTCAAAATATTTGGAAATACAGTGGATTATCTATATTCAAGTACTATTCTCAACATAAGCAGACCTACTACGAAGGAGATGCGTACACAAAACAAAAAGTTTCGTCATCAGAAAGGAAGCCTTATTACACCGATAAGCATTTAACGATGTGAATCACGTAGTCTTTTTATGCAAACCTCAAAATAATCTCAATATCAAAAATGTTGTGAGAGAGAGAGAGAGAGAGAGAGAGAGAGAGAGAGAGAGAGAGAGAGAATGGTTATATCAAAATACATGGCAAAACTAAAATTTAAAGTTACAAGATTGAGTAAAAGGAAAAATAGGGAAATTGTGTAGTGGATTCCTTAAACTTGAATAGAGTTCAACTTCCCCAATCACGAATACTGGAGGAGATAGTTGGTCAAGAGAGAACGGGCAATTCAAGACTGAATGCAAACAACGGAAAATGACCGGGAGGCTGAGGGAAAAGAGGCCGGGAAGTTGAATTTTTAAAAAGATATAAAGAGAAGGGATATACTAGAGAATGAAAATGCACGAATAAGAACTCTGAATAACGACTGAAAACGTGAAATGAGATGGTGACAACTACTAAAGACGAAACTGACAAAAATGAACAATACTAAAATGAATGTAAGCAAAAAGACTTCAGTCAGCCATATGCCTGAAAGAAATGGTGAATGATACAAAAAAAATAATAAAGCAGCAGTCTTGGCAGAGGATGGTCATTATCTAGACAGGAAATGGTAGTAAGTGCATGTGACTTGTGAAGGTTACACGAGCTGTCTGAAAGAAAACATGGTGAATCCTTACAGATATGGAAGTTGAGAGGGGGAATTCAGCACTAACAAACACCGAACATGAAACGAAAACGCTACAGCTACTAACGCTGATAAGTCCTCTGCCGTCAGGATGTTTTGAACCGTGCAAAGTTTACATTTATTTCTGAAATATAAAATTATGCCATTGGCCAAGCGCTGGGACCTCTGAGGTCACTCAGCGCTGAAAGGGAAATTAAGAGTACAGAAGGTTTGAAAGATGTAACGGGGAAAGCCTCGCAGTTGCACTATGAAACAACTGTTGGGAGAGGATGGAGAGTAAGATGGAAGAAAGAGAATATGAACGGGGGTACGGTAAAAGGAATGAAAGGGGTTGCCGCTAGGGGGCCGAAGGGACGTTGCAAAGCACCTTAAACAAAGCCTACAGTGCACCGTGAGAGGTGCATTGACGGCACTGCCCCGTAATGGGGTCCATGAATGAAGTGAAAATGTAGGTAACCATCAAACCTTAACCGAACAAAACTTTCTCAAGTTTTCTAGCTGTTTTTCATAGTTTGAATTAAATTATGAACAAGAGGGTTTTTGGGCAACAGAAGAAATCATTACTCGAAATTAAAGGGTAGTGCGAGAGGTGTAAAAATTAAAAGAAAGAATCCAAGAATTGGTATGATGAAAAACCTCAAATGCTTCTTAAACTTGAGAACAAAATACGGTTACTTTAATCTATCTCTGACAGCTATAATCACAGAAGTTCTGAAGAATTTCATGGCAACATGACCGAAATAACAACAGCACATCAAGAGATCAGTTAACCTAAATGTACAGAAAACTGGGTAAAACGGAATGTATAGTAAGACAAGATGATGCATGGCATTTTACTGAATATTGCTTGAGCTGAGTCGTAAAACTGAGAAACCAGTCTGATCCTGAATTAGGAGAAACACCTCACATGAAAAAGAAGTACTCTTTCCTAAGGCTCTGAAAACGACGACTGAATATTGTATATTATCTTGTCCCTTAAGCAATAACTTCAAGTCACGATACGGGAAGGAAATTTTACCTGGGGAACGGATAAGAATGAACTTTAGCAAGAGTACATGCTTGTTAATAACGTTCGAGGAGTTACAAGCAAGTTAAAGTCACAAATGCAAGATGCAATAGACAGTGGAATTATTAAAAACAAATCGTTGTTCACCAATTCAAGCATCCACTCCATCTAGTAAGTCTAAAAGAAGAAAACTGATCTTACAAAAGATGAGCTTAAAACTTTTACGAAGGATAAGTTTATTTTGTATTTGGTAGGTCTTTCTCCTCTAGATCGAGAACGGGATATGCTGTATATCAGTTCCACAATAATATTCAATGGTGAATTATTGTTGATTTTATAAAAAAGTTACAAAAGCTTTCGAACCCTGTCCTGGGTTCATCTTCAGTCTAACTAAAAATTATTGACACAATAGGTAAATATGTTAGCTCCAGTTTTAAGTATGGAACCAATGGACGACCTCGACGATGTGTTTTTCCAACGGACGAGGCGACAAGCAGGAAGGTCAACTATTCAACTAGGTGATTGTAAAAAATAACACGTCAGAGTTTGTTAATCTAAAACATAAAATGAAATACCCTTGAATAATTAAAAAAAAAAAAAAGTCCCATCTACTCAGCATCACAGAACAGCTGTGTCCGTAGAACTAACTATAATTTTATTGATAGACATAAAGGAGTTGAGGCTTTTGGGCAACGAGAATTCTACCGAATATTTCTCTGTCTGTCAATAAGTTTTATGGAGATGATAACAGTGGCATTAAAAATCAAAGGAAACGACTGATGTATTTTGGAACGCAGGTTTGACTGAAATCTGAAAGTACAAATAATTTTTAATAGAAGAAGGGTTGAAAGGGCATAAGCATACAAACTGCAGCTTTCATAAGGTTAAGACGAGGCACTCACCAGCTTTTATTATGGTAATCGAAATAAATAGCAACGAAAATACCTGTGAAAAGAAATATGTCCTGGATACATCACCCAAAGAAATAGTTACTTACGAAATGATAAGCTCCTATTCCAGTGACTTATAGATAAGTACTTGGTAGGCTTCAATGAAAAACTTCGCCACGCTTTCCCTTTTCTAGGAAATGAAATTACTCCACGAGGATGCGTATTTATACCTAACACCAAAAGATATCTTTGTTAAAAGGCTCGATAACAGAGAAGAAAAAATATCTAAGGGGAATATCTAGATACTTAACTGACACTCTCTCTCTCTCTCTCTCTCTCTCTCTCTCTCTCTCTCTCCCTCTCTCTCTCTCTCTCTCTCTTTAACAAAATTAAATAAGAGAACAACTCGCTCTCCCCCTTTGTACCGTACATACCTACACAGATGGGTATATATGGAAAATTAAAGGTAATCTATCTATATCTCTATCTCTTTCTCCCTCTTTACCCCTCATGGGGAGTATTCTATTTTAGGAGCAGAAGAGCAGAAAACACAGAGGGAAAACTCATGAGAAAAACAAGAGGGAAAAGTCAGTAGTCAGTAAAAGTAACAATATAACAAGGTTGTCCACAGTTTTCCTGGGTTGACAAAATCAATAAGCGCTACCCAGCTCTCTCACCCATACTCATGGGATAGAATGGAACTAAATTCCCATAGAGAGAGAGAGAGAGAGAGAGAGAGAGAGAGAGAGAGAGAGAGAGAGAGAGAGAGAGAATGTTACTCTTTCGCCGTAATAACTGATATCTCATACCTACAACTTTCGCATTACCATGAAGTTTTTCAAAATATAAAGGTCTGGGTAAAAAAGCAAGTCTCTTCTGACATGAAGTTCAAAATATGGATCGTCGTTATAGACGACTCAAGTAGTAATTTTTCCATGTCAGAAATGAGCCAGGAGACTTGCACAGATTATCCTCAGTAGGACGAGTTCAATCAAAGATCCAATCACGGGCTTCTGGAAATATAATCCGGGGGCCGAGACGAAATGAAAATTGACTCAATATTCACACAAAAGAATCAAGGATCGGATCTCGATTTTACACATCCGTGAGGTGCAAATGAAGAACACGTCCAGGGTACGGCAATTAACAAAAGGAAACAGTCAGCTGGATTTTATAACTATGCGGAAGAAATGTCACGCCACTCGGATTATTGTGGTGAAGGAATCAAGCACTAGCTAAACCTTCCCAGTGCGCAGCCATACAAAGTCCGCCATCCCTTTCATTTCCAAGGTCTGACGCCCTTTGTTTAATAACCATACGGGGACATCTCCGTCATTGCCCATCTTTTGTGCAGTACCGTGTCCAAATGTTTCAGTTTCGCAGCAGAAAGACTGACCTCAATTGTAGCTACGCAACTCTCTCTCTCTCTCTCTCTCTCTCTCTCTCTCTCTCTCTCTCTCTCTCAATGACTATATAATAACCATTAAATAGAAGGCCGCTTTCCCCCAAAATCCTATAACTGAGACACTTCCCATACCGTGTTAGCAGCTTCGAGATAATGAAACAGGAGGTATCTCCTGCCCCGGCCCCTACATCTGGCACCACCGCGATATTGCACACGTGCCAAAATAAAAGGGCGTCTGTGCTAAAAGACGCATTCTGAGCTACTCCTTTCGGGGATATAGTCTTCTCCGGGCAAGGGGAAAAAATGGCGTTGCAAACTGTTTCGTCCTGTCAATTATTTCCTTAAATGTTTTTTTTTTCTTCCATAACTGCCATTATAAGCAATACAGTACTGCCGTTTTTTAACAATTCTACTCAGATATCATTTTATTTATTCCTATACTCCATGAGGGTCTCATTTAGAATTTGGAAGCAGACCCATCCTAATGTCCTATACTTTAAATATCGCAACAGCTATGCCACCTTTTGTCACAAAAGCAATGCTAAATTTTCTCTCTCTCTCTCTCTCTCTCTCTCTCTCTCTCTCTCTCTCTCTCTCTCTCTCTCTCTCTGAAAAATGCCATACAAAATCGTTAAGAGATCGATAGAATGAACCCGAAGAGAATTCTTGACCTCTTTGTATACGAATCGGCGGTTACGTGTCGAGAGCTTTTCGCAGTTCAAGTGTGGAGGGACGAAGAAAAGATGTCATTGTCCTCCGGCATTTTCCTTTAAGCAATGAGTATCTGTCTGACCTCTTTATTCTCCCCGTATAAGAGAAGCTGCTTATTACATAATCAGTCTTGTGACTTAAACAATACTATAAACATATTTCATATATATATATATATATATATATATATATATATATATATATATATATATATATATATATATATATATATATATATATATACATATATATATATATATATATATATATATATATATATATATATATATATATAAACACAATATAGAATAGAATATCGAATTTAGCCCAAAAGCCAAGCGCTGGGACCTATAAGGTCAATCAGCGCTAAAACAGAAAGTGACAGTAAAATGTTAGAAAGGTGTAACTGGAGGAAAAGCTTGTAGTTGCACTACGAATCAATTATTAGGAGTGGGTGGGCAGTGAGATGGAATAAAGATAATATGAACGGAGGTACAGTAAAAGGAATGAAAGAGGTTGCAGTTCGGGGCAGAAAGGGCGGTGCCAAGAACTTCAAGTAATGTCTACAGTGCACTGCATAAGGTGCACTGATGGCACTATCCCCCTATGGGGATATATATACATATGTATACATATATATACATACACACATACAATATATATATATATATAAATATATATATATATATATATATATATATATATATATATATATATATATATATATATATATATATATATATACATATATATATACATATTTCGACGAGGGAGACCTACTTTAGGCCACCTCGCCCTTTAAGCTCTGCAGTAACATACAGTATAGCCCCCATAAACTTGATGTGCTTTTATTTCTTTGAAACAATTACACTAACATTAATAACACCACTGATTAACAAAGGCAGGTTGTGGGAAAATATTGCCTCTTCCTAAAAAATCTCTCATTCCTCACCCCCTTGGTAATCTTTTATCCTCTTCTTTGACCTAGTGACTGCTGGAGACCTTTCTTCCAGGTAATGCCTTTTGGAGACCAAATCCTTGCCGGAGATTAATCCAAAAAGAGAAAGCGGCTGGGCCCATAGCAACTGGTCGTCATGTGGCCAGTGCCCTGTCACATGATCCGAGCAGCATAGAAAATGGACTGCCAAGTGAGTGGACAACACCATCTGGAAGGAGGAGAAAAATAATCTGCCGAGGCCTTTAAGGCAGCGTATGACCGGTGCTTCCAAGAGATACGCCTGGCAGCAGAATCCATACACTTGCCCCTTTTGCTCGCTGCCCTTAGAGCCTTGACCCTTCTCCATGTGTTTGTTTTGAGCAGAGCATTAGTCTTTTTAAAGTGGAAGCCCCTTAAATTCTTGCCCTCCATGCTGGCGCTGAAGATAAGGACCCCCAGTCTCCGACTAAATGGTAATGTATCAGAAGTGAGGTTTTGAATTAGTCATGAATCTTTAATTGCTCTACCTACTTTTTTGTAAGTAACAGAATGCGTTCTCGATTACCAATGGAGTTGCTAGCTGTGGAATCAACTGTTCATCTTGTGCTTGTGCTGTGGTCCTATCCACTGCACCTCACCCCACAGTGTCCTTCAAAGTGGATTTTTCCCCAGTTCTGTTATTGTTTAATTAGTTGTAAATTTAGTTGTTTGACAGGACTCCGTTTTACTGGTCTGTTTTAAATCTCCCCATTCTTCTGGTTTAATTGTTATTTGTAAATATAAGTAGTTTTAAGTGACCCTACATGTTTATCTGCAACTTTTCCTGTTGAAGTAAGGCCTTCAGCTAAGATTTTTAATTTGTGTTTTACCTGAATCAGCACCTTCAGTCAGATTCAAAATTTTCCATGATAAGTTCTATAACCCCCTCAGTGTAAAACTTAATATTGGTGACCTTTGCTCGAATTCTTGTAGCCTGCAATGTTGCAAGCTAGAACCCTGCAATTGCAACTTGCAGCTATCAGCTACTAGCCTCGCTAAAGCTGGATACAAGACAAGGAAACGAACCTCTAGCGTAAACTTTATAAGCACACAAGTAAACAGGTTTCCACAGCATAAGTATAGTGTTATTTTATCTCATATGTTAGTTGCGATCATAGTCGTGACTGTAAAATCTGTTAGGGATCAGCTAGACAGAAGCTTTGTTGCTATTGTATCTTAGTCTTCATGTTTTTTAAATGTTAGGATAGTTATGCAGTGAAGTGCTAAACAAGGTGATCCCTAAGAAAATGGTGAGTTATTTCCTCTTCCACATGCTCCGGATAATTTACAGTCCATCATTTTTAGCTAAGCAACACAGTAACTGGGCAGTGAATTCAAGCCCAACCAGTAAATTTCGTTCATCAATTTTAGCTAAAACTCTCTCTCTCTCTCTCTCTCTCTCTCTCTCTCTCTCTCTCTCTCTCTCTCTCTCTCTCTCAATAGCATTAGCAATCGTGCTATAATTTAAATTAAAATTTCCGCAATTCCCAAATCGTCCTTTGGGAAAATTTAACATTCACAAACCTCATTTCATTTGGGGACATGTGAGCCCAGAACTTTTGCACATTAAAGGATTGCTTTCTTTATTCATTACTAAAATAAGTGCAAGCAAAGCACATGTGCAAAGTTCATTTCCCTTTCCTACTACTTCATGAGTCTATGAGACCAAGTGAATTCTTCATTCATAAAACGCAAGCAGTTAGGCGATGGGAGAACACATTCCCAAAATTGTTCATCTCTGTCCCATATCTTCAGGCGAGGGCCTCAGCCCATACAGTCGTGCGACGAACCACATGTTTCTCGGTTCCAGTCACAACAAAGATCACGTGAGCCCTCCCCCATCCAAACCACAGATCATGTGACTACCTAACGCAGAGTCAATGAGTATACTATGACCACGTGCAGTCAAGTCCGTTCAAAGTAAACTGAAATCTTTCTTTTGTGCAAATGATCTAGGCAAATATAACTTTGCCTTTTGCATGTGTCCTTGTCACATTCTGCCACATTTATTCTTGCGTACTTCGAAATAAGCACATTTTCCTTGTCACATTTTATGCATTTATCCTTTACTGAGAAGCCAGCTAAATTGTTTCATTCACGCATTTAATTCTGTACCCTCAGAAGCTACATGCTTCCCGTTTATCTAAAGGGCAATCTCCTGTAATAAATTTCTGCGTAAGCCTTCTGAGCCTTTGTCCTGGTGTTTTTCTGGAATAACTTTTTTTTTCTGTGCATTTGACAAAGATATTACTTAGCCATAGTATACTTTACATCCCTACCTAATTTTCGGCAGCATTCTTTATTACTTATATTAGAAAAAAGTATATTCATAAGAATAAAATAAAGCAGCCGAAGCCGGTGGCGGAACACTCTAATGTATGGGTTCAAAGTTATACGTGACGTAAACATATGACGTTCCGACTCCTCCCACAAGGTGATGACGACAAACAGCTGTCTCTGAAATTCTGAATGAATATTCGTACCTTGTCAAAGCTTCAAGAATGGCGGCTATGATAAGTCATTGTTCCCGTGGCTGCAAGACTTTTGTGATTCGACTTGCACAACTGTTTAGAAGTGAGGAGGCCCGTGGCAAACCCTACGTAAGCTTGAACAGGTAAATGAATAATAGGGCCCATTTTTGGGTAAGGAGTACACCCAGACATCCAAGGCTACCAAGTTTTCCTTATTTGTTGACTTCCATAAGGTGCAGAAAGATAATTATTTATGCTCTATAAAGCAATAGTTGTTGATTTCTTAGTAAAATATAACTTGCTGAACAACATTAAAACTTCCTTTGCCAAAAAAAAAAAAAGTCATAGGTTATAATACATCACTGAATGACCTCTACAGGTCCCAGTGCTTGGGCTTAGCCTGAAACGCCATAATCCACCCATTGATTATAATGTCAAGTTTCCTCGTATGTAATTACGTTAAAGGATCCATGTAAGGGCATGTCATTTCATATGATCTCTCCTGTCCTCTTCGTGACAGAGTACAACAATGGCTGAATTGTAACATTATAATGAAAGGTGTTTTCATATTCCAAAGAATATTACCGGCATGGTAGTTCGATTCTTGGTAGGCTTTTAAATATCAAGATTGCCTGCACACTAAAAAGTATAATTATACTCGGTCCTTCAATTTGCTCACTTGAATGATTCTTAATTGAAAGTGACGAATTGGTAGATCATCCAATTATGACCTACAGTATGCAACTATCTGTCTCTAAGATTAGACGAAGTCATTCTGGACTCATAAAACCTGATAATAATAAGTGAATGAAAATATTATCAGTAATTAGCTGCTCATACATTATGCAGCAAAAGTCAAGCGATCATTTATTTTTCTCCTTTTTCGGACACCAAGAGTACAATAAAGTGAATCCACCCAATTGCAAAGGTATAGTTAAATATACCTTAGTTTTACCAGACCACTGAGCTGATTAACAGCTCTCCTAGGGCTGGCCCGAAGGATTTGACTTATTTTACATGGCTAAGAACCAATTGGTTACTTAGCAACGGGACCTACAACTTATTGTGGAATCCGAACCACATTATAGTGAGAAATGAATTTCTATCACCAGAAATAAATTCCTCTAACTCTTCATCAGCCGGCCGGAGACTCGAACTCGGGCCTAGCGAGTGCTAGTCCACAGCTCTACCGACTCTCCCAAGGAAGAGCTTGCAAAGGTATAGTAACAAGCATTATCGTCTCTAAAACGAAAATTAGCTTATAGAAGATGGGTTACTCAACCTCATGGCATAAATCAAATATACTACTACTACTACTACTACTACTACTACTACTACTACTACTATAAATCAAATATACTACTACTACTACTACTACTACTACAAAGTGTAAACAAGGAGTATTGGTTGTATTTCATTGTTGCCAGAGGTTGAGACTTTTTCACGAATAGCCAATTATCCATCGAGAAGGAGGCAAGTTAATGACGTCATAAGTTACGTCATTATATCTTCGAAAGACATTACTCTGAGTTTGCTGGCAATGCCTACAAGAAGTCAGTGTTACTCTTATAATTACCAGAATTATGCAACTTTCGTAATACAGAATACAGTAAAAAATTAGGTAGGGATGTAAGATACCCTGTGACAAAGTGTCATGTTTGTCAGGTATGTTGATAAAATTTTATTCTGGAAAAACACCGGGGCATCGGCTGTGAATCTCATAGTAAATTATATGTTAACCAACAAAAACTGAGTTCTCAGGAACACCCTGAATCGTTCATTACGAACAAACCCTGAGTTCCATGGAACAAACTTGAATCGTTCACAAAGAACAAAACCCTGAGCTCTACAGAAAAAACTTGAATCGTTCAATAAGAACAAACCCTGAGTTCTACAGAACAAACCTGAATTGCTCATTACGAACAAATCCTGAGTTCTATGGGAAAAAAATTTAACTGTTCATTACAAACAAAACCCTGAGTCCTAAGGAATAAACTTGACTCTTTCACTAAGAACAAACCCTGAGTTCTACGGAACAAACTGAATCATTCACTAAGAACAAACCTTGAGTTCTAAGAAACAAACTTGAATCATTCACTAAGAACAAACCCTGAGTGAGTTCTACAGAACAACCCCGAATCATTCATTACGAACAAACCCTGAGTTCTCCAGAACATCCTGAAAAGTTCATCACAAACAAACCCCGAGTTCTAGGGAACAAACCTGAATTCGTCCAGTAAGAACAAACCCTGAGTTCTTCAGGACAAACTTGAAACCATTCAACAGAACAGAACCCCGAGTCCTCCGGGACAGACTAAATCCATTCCTTGCAAACAAACCTTGAAGTGAAGGGCCACATCCCATCTGAGCCTTTCCTAAAAAGAGCACCAGAACTTTGGCACCATGCAGACCGAGGACTATAAAACCTATGCATAGCTCGGGATGCAGATGGAAATGACAGGGGCAAACTTTGGCTAAGTGGGTCCAAGAAATGGTAGCCACAGCAAAGTAGGAGAGAGAAGCCCACAAAAAGAAAGAAAGAAAGGAGAGGGGGAAAGAGCCCATGAGCTCACCCTTGCTCAACGGAGGGCTGAGAACCCAGCTCAGCCCTCTCCCCGGACCGCTCTCAGCAGCATAAACACTCTGATCCAACAATGGACTGACAACGAACCTGAGGCCTGGCTCAGCCACATCGAGAAGGTCTTCTTAACCTGCATGCCCTCTCCCGCCGAAGTGGCTCTAATCATGGGAAAGCATCTAGGTGGAAAGGGCACTGTCGCCTTCCATGCCCTCATCCCAGCCGAGCAGGGAAGCCTTGCAGAGGTTCAACAGGCCATCACAAAGGCCTAAGAAATCACCCCCCAAGCCCTGGAGACAACGTTGGCGAGCCAGCCAAAGGAGGCGGGACAAGCCTGGTCCGAGTGAGCATACCACAAAACCAGGGCTCTTAAGTGATGGCTGGAATCCTTAAGAGCAACACCATGGAGGACATCCTCGAGAGCTTCCAAATCGAGGACTTCCCATATTACGGCACCCCCGCCCCCCTCGCCACCTACCTTTGTATGCAAGCCCCCCTAGACACTCACCAAGTACTGTCGCTTGGCAAAAGGCTGGGACACATACCATCCTCACATCAGCTCTCTAGGAAGTAGTATCTGTCCCTCTGCTCACACCTCTGGTCAGCCTCCACCCAAGAATGGGCACCCACCAAAGAAGCTTGTGTGTGGCCATTGTAAAAAGATGGGGCACCCTACTGAACAGTACCGCCTGAAGGCTGAGAATCAGCCAGAAACTCCCTCCAAGTCCCCAAACGGGACCACGCCCAAACCAGCCATGTCTGGCTCTTGAGTGAACAACAACAGGCCTACTCCCTCCACTGGAACAGTGCCAAGCAAAGATTATAGTAAAAATTATTGCACCACCTGTAAGGTTTATGGGCACTCCGCCCTATGGGCAAAATGCCTTACTGAAATAGCTACACCTGCCATTGCCTTGGTGGTTACGAATCCTAAAACCATAGGCCCTCAAGCAGAGGGTCCCATTTCTGTGGCACCTCCTCAAGCTAGCTACCCCACCCGCCAGGTCACAGCATTTGATGACACTGGCATGCAAATCTCCCTCATAACGGAAAATAAGGTCCCCTATGGGGCCCACCATTGACAGACATCAACTTATCACAATTGAGGATCTCAATCTTATGAAGTTGATACTCCCCACCATTAAATTGCGGGTCACCAGACCTCATAAATCTAAACTCTACACTCTTGCAGTAGTAACTCAACTTCCTGGAGGCTATGACCTCCTCCTGGGACAGGCTTTCCAGTCCCAGCCTAAGTTACAACAATCCAAGGGTCCTAACCCTTCGAAAACTTCAGTAAGCACAAAAGGTCCTCACAGACCTGCCTTTAACCTACTGCCAATGCCACTTGAGTGCACTGAGCAGTGCCAAGTTCCATCCGTCTCGAACGGCGAACCAGTAACAGGTCCATTTCCAGTGCCAGGCCCTGCCTTGGTGCCAGTGCCAGGGCACACCTCAGATCCCCTTCCAGGAGATCCCAGTCCAGTTCATCTTTCTTCTCCCGGCTTGGCCCCGCTACCAGTGCTGGTAAGAGAGCCAACCCCAGCTCTACTAGCCAGTCCTCAGCAGAACAAACCTTGAGTGAGGATTCTGCCATATCTCAACTAGCCGATGAACTAAAGGAACTGCGACGACTAGTGTTAGAGCTTGTAAGGAATGCCTCTGTTCCAGCTGCCACAGCTGCTGGAACAGGTGGCACTCACATATCTTCCTCTGTCTTGGTTCCCCCAAGTCCCCCTACGATGTCAAAACACCGACTTCAGAGAAGGCCAAAGAAGAAAGGTCAATGGCAAAGAAGTTTCAGGTAGCCTCAGAGTCAATGAGCTCTCCTCACACTAGTGCCCTGTAGGACAGTGCCTCACCTTCATCTTACAAAGAACTTTGGCACCTCTATCCAGAGGAGAATGCCAGGTTTCTTCCCTAATTTACTTCCTTTATCACTTTGTAATTTATTCTTTCCCTGTAACATTTTCCTTTTTTTCTTTGATCATTTCACACCTTATTTTACGTCTTATCAAGGCTCGCCTTTTACCTTGATTCACACTCTACTAATGCAGAGTGCAAATTGCCAGATCCTTGAACTGAGTCCTTTGACTTTCCCTTCATGCCTACAAGGCATGGTACATTTTAAAATGTATATAACAGAGCCATTAGGCCCTTACCACATGAATGCCACACCTGGCACATTGCCATTACCATAGATTTGGCAGATGCTCCTGCCAGAGGAGTCCTGGCATATTGACCATAATTTTTCCTTATCAGTCATTACTTACTCTTGCATCTGTCATTTATTTTCCTTGTTATTTCATTGTACTTTAATAATCAGCAAGTCTCTGACTCCCAAAACCATGCAGCCACAAGCATGGGTAAGTATCATGTATGTAGATTAGCGCCACTAGGCACCCGCAGATTTAGTGCCATATATGGCACAGTGCCGCCATGTACAAGTATCGTGGCACACCATGAGTACTTCGCTGTAATGCCTCATCAAGGCAAAATAACTACATGACTTGAGATTCACAAAGCTAACTTTATCATTAACTGCATGATTAATTTTAGGAATTACTTTAGAAATAATACTCTAACCCTATTTCATGTTGCTACAATGATTCATGATATAATAGGTCATCGAATACTTTTATTTCGAATTTGATACAAGTAACAAGATAAATTTAATTAATTAATTTCCAGTAGCTCAGTACTCTGCGATAATGTACATTTTATGTGATGAAGTATAATTTGCAATTGACTGACTCGAAGAATTACTAATTTTAAAAAGTTAGTGCAATTAAAAGGGGAAGTAAGGAGAAATAATTGCTTATTCAGTCGATTTGACTTATTCGTAGACATTCCCAGCCGATTCAAGATGCAGAATGTCAATTTGGAGGTGCACCAAGGGAGACCTTGTCTAAGCCACCTCACTCTCTAAGCTTTGAAATAATGTACAGTATAGCATTCAAAAACTTGATTTGCTTTTATTTCTTTGAAACAATTACAGTAACATTAATAACACCACTGACTAACAAAGGCAGGTTGTGGGAAAATATCACCTCTTCCTAAAAATCTCTCATTCCTCACCCCCTTGGTAATCTTTTAATCCTCTTCCTTGACCTACCGACTACTAGAGACCTTTCTTCCAGGTAATGCCCTTTGGAGACCAAATCCTTGCCAGTGGTGCAGATGAGCCAGTGAAGGAGATTAATCCAAAAGAGAAAGCAGCTGGGTCCATAGCAACTGGTTGCCATGTGGCCAGTGCCCTGCCACATGGTCTGAGCGCCATAGAAAATGGACTGCCAAGCAAGTAGACAACGCCATCTGGAAGGATGAGAAAAATAATCCGCCAAGGCCTTAAAAGGCAATGCACGACTGGCGCTTCCAAGAGAAACGCATGGCAGCAGAATCCATACACTTGCCCCTTACGCCCCACTCCCTTAGAGCCTTGACCCTTCCCCATGTGGTTGTTTTGAGCCTTAGTGTTTTTAAAGTGCAATCCCCTTAAATTCTTGCCCTCCATGCTGGCACTGAAGACAAGGACCCCCTGTCTCCGACTAAAAGGTAATATACCAGAAGTCATGAATCTTGTATTCTTCTACAGAAATCAGTTTCATTTTCGAAGTCCAATTTTCCACAGAGACCTGACTTATTTAGTGCAGTGAATAAATGTCCAAAATTCACAAGTGTTTTACCAGTACTTAGAATCGAGTTGCTTTGGCACCTTCAGTACACCCCTCAATTCTCTTTAATTGCACTATTTAGTTTTTGTAAGCAACCGAATGCATTCTCGATTGCAGACGGAGTTGCTAGCTGTGGAATCAACTGTTCATCTCGTGCGTGTGCTGTGGTCCTGTCCACTGCACCTCACCCCACAGTGTCATTCGAAGTGGATTTTTCCCCTTTCTGTTATTAATTTGTTGTAAATTTAGTTGTTCAACAGGACTCTTTTTACCTGTCTGCTTCAAATTTTGACATTCTTCTGATTTAATTGTTAATTGTAAATATAAGTAGTTTTAAGTGACCCTACATGTTTATCTGCAATTTTTCCTGTTGAAGTAAGGCCTTCAGCTTAGATTTTCTATTTGTGTTTTACCTGAATCAGCACCTTCAGTCAGATTCGAAAATTTCCATGGTAAGTTTCATAACCCTTCAGTGCAAAAACTTAATATAATATATATATATATATATATATATATATATATATATATATATATATATATATATATATATATATATATATATATATATATATATATATATATATATATATATATATATATATATATATATATATATATAATATATATATTAAAATATATATTAACATATATATTAACATATATATTTCATTCGTCCCTTCAGCCCGTTAGCTAGGTACCCCCACCCCCATATCACCTGATTTTGGGGGAAAACATACCGACCTCTTAGCCCCAGCATCTTGCGATGTTTGGGGGGTTAGAA
>NC_089752.1:91426547-91494047 GCF_040412425.1 Macrobrachium rosenbergii
TTTATCTTATCCCTCCTCGAGTTCATTAAAACTGCCAAGTGAAATACAGAGGAGGCGACTGCACCTACAGGCATCCTGACGACAACTGAGGTCTGGACAGGATGTATTGTTTGCAAACAGTTTCCAAGCTGTTTGCAAACAGTTTCCAAGCTGTTTGCAAACAGTTTGCAAACTTTGTTTCCCAACAATGTTTCCTAGTGTGGACAGGCCTTTAGAAAAAGGAAAGAATACAATGTTGCTGAAGAAATAAAAGCAAATAATAATAACTATCCATCACCATCATCATCACCTACATCCTCGTACGACTAGTCTCTTTCCTGTGCTTTCACTTCCACAGATCTCCATCCCTTTCCCGTCTCGTTTTATAGTTCTCATCCCAAGTAGGTCTGGGTGTTCCACTCTTCTGGTGTCCTCAGGACCCCAGTTGGCCCTTTCACCATCTAATTAGGCTACAATCATAACATGGAGGTAGCAGCAAACAATGGGAAATTAACAATAACGGGAGAATAATTAAAGAAGAAAATAAACCTATATTGAAAATATATGTCTCTGCACCAAAGGACATGTATAGTTTTGGACTACGTCCATCGCTTTTCAATGGAAGTAAATAAGGAAAACTTAATACTATAATAAACACCGGTGGCTACTACATAATGAAGCACAAAACAATTTGGGAAATTCTCTCATTTTCTCAGATTTAAATATTTTTCTCGCCTAGACAATACTAGACAGACAAAGTGGTCAGGTCTTGAAGAGAAAATTGGCCTCGACATCCAGGAAGGAAGCACGTGCCTGTACGAAGCAGCTAATGATGTGTAACTTTTCCGCACTGTGACTTCATCCACGGTTCATCAGTTAACACATGAAAATGGAAGTGATCATTGTCTTATCTTACGTAGGACTACTCCTTGTTAAGAAAACTGCCTAATTATATATATATATATATATATATATATATATATATATATATATATATATATATATATATATATATATATATATATATATATATATATATATATATATATATACACACACACACATACACACACACACACACACACACACACACATATATATATATATATATATATATATATATATATATATATATATATATATATATATATATATATATATATATATGACATTTTTATGCCGTTTCCCTAACAAATAGAGCATGTTTGTGTCTATCCGTACTAAACAGATATATAGAGTCACGATGCTTACCAAACACCTGGTTACTACACAACTAATCTCAAAATTCAAAAATATACCTCACTTCAGCCAGATACCTGAACTCTCATAACAATAAGAATTACGACTGAGTACTCTAAAGGTAACAGTGATCCCTTAAAAAAACTTGTTAATCACTTGAAAAATCAAACTAAGTTTATCAGAATATGTGTAAGGTATCAACAATTAAACAAGAAATATTCTAGAGTAAAAGGGCATCACTCCATCAAATAACTAACTGTTTCCCTGATCTTAATTCACTTTAGCAAAACTAAAAGAACAAAACATGTTTATCACTTTGACTTATGCACACACAGTTAATCCTATTCACTGGTGGTCAATAAATGAAACACTGTTTTTCTAAAAATATTAAATACAAAAATTGATTTCTAAATTCAAAATTTATCATTAGAATTCACAATCTGAAAAATTTACTAATACTTGAAAATAACACAAAACTTATTCATTCTTGAATTAAATTATAAAACAAAACTAGTTCACAAAAGCTTTATCAGGAAATTAAATTAATCAAGTAAAATTTAAACTATCAAGAATTAGTCAAGATTTGAAAAGGAAATCTTAATAAATGAAAAATTAAATCAAGTACGCAATGTTAAATTACCAAGAAATACTTAAAAAGCTACGTAAATAAATGGTACATCACAAACATAAAAAAATAATGTGAAAATATGAAGAAATTGCAAACAGGAAAAACACACAAAAATGGACATAAGATTTATCAATAATAATTTCACTAAGGCAAAATTTCCCAAACTTATTATACCATGGTATTAATAAGTAAAATTCACGTTACCTTACACAAATTTGTGAAAACCTCTGTAAAATCTCTTGCTGCAGCTGCTTTACCACAAAACTCTTTTTTACCAGGCACCGTTACAAATTAAATAACTTTACTAAATTCAGATCTCAAAAGTTAACGCTAATACGTGACCACAAGTATAGTACATTAAAAGTAACCTCTCTTTAAGAACAAGAGAGAGAGAGAGAGAGAATGAAACAGATTTCAGAATTCCAGCAGGAAATGAAACAATTACATGACGTCATAAAAGCATTTTGGTTACGAGATACAAAAGAGAAGTTCTAGAAGCAGGGAGGTGACATCATTAAAGCATTTTGAGTGCAAGATACCAAAAGAGAAATTTCTAGAAGGAAAGTGACGTCATCCCAGCAAAACGTTTTGAATGCAATCTTACAAAACATGGTGTAACTGATCAAGACATGTATTCTTTCTCTCAAAGTGGCGTACGTGATCAGAGCAATGCATGTAACAATGCGAAATCACTCGTCTTCTGCTCATACGGGACGAATAGGCTTTTGTTATTTAACCTGTCATCACATTAACCCAAAACAAAGCACTCTCCCTTATCTCAACTGATGACAAGTCTTCGCTGAACACACACGTGTTCATATACTACGCTTTTATCAAGAAAGATATTATTTATTCTAAATTACGTTATTAAGTTATTTAAATCATTAGTTCTTTTGAGAAATGATGCCAAACTAAATACGACACTTCAACAACCATTATCATTACACATAACACATGATAAAAAAAAGTAAATATATTAAAATTATAGGAGTATATATGTATTACAAGGCAACATCATGAAAATAGTCTTCACTAAATTATTACTTTCATACATAAAATACAACTGTGGAAAGAAGCCAGGGGTTGCCCCATGTTTTTTCGCATTATTTCTAACCCCCCATTCTTATTTCCTATTCTCGATTCGTCTGTTAAATGCAGTTTGAAAAACTTATCTTTATTAATGGAAGTCACTACACCCAAACCGGCTTAGCCTTCACTCGCTGGGTGTACAAGCTAGAAACTAGTCTTACTATACAACGAATGTCGTGCCCTTGTGAAGCGATGACCGCCTTAGGACTAATACTTATAAACTGAGGGAAGTTTAACTCCCAATGCCATGCCTCACAGGTGCATGAGTTACTGCTGGCTTCATCGGGGGAACGAGCCAGGTGAAATTAAGGTCAGCATTAATTAACAATTCCGTGATCTGATCCTTTGGTCAGACTAGGCCTAATGCAACCCATTCCAAGACCCCGTTCCAAATGATCATACTCTTCCAATGAGACCGACAGACATCGCCGATTACTATTTATATCCAGACCATTGCTGAGCTTTTTTTTTTTTTTTGTCCGCATTGCAAAGCCACAACAGCATTACCGAGAGAAAACAATTGCTGGAAGCACCAGCAGTCTTTAATCACACGAAAAGAATGTTCTTTCACACACCGCAAATGACTCCCTATTTCCTTTAACTACATGGAGAATGTAATCAGCCTATTCACTGGGCTGTAGGGAATAAAATTCAGAGAGCGTTGCATGTAGAAAAAAATCCTTCATACCATGATTTCGCAATTTCAAAAAAATGGCATTCAATCACAGTTAAGGATGTCGTGCATACAATTTTTAGAACAAAGAATGAAGGTCTCGGGCAGAAAAATAAAACGCATATAAAAGTAAAAGTGAATTGGAATGCAAATAAACAATATTTAATTGACCGTCCCCGTCCCCTCACAATGGGAAGACAGAGAAAAACATAAACGGTATAAAAGAACATCATTGCTCCTCGAAATCTATACATAGGACATATGGTAGCCAAACTGAGTTGAGGCTTGCAGCAAACAGTATCCCCCTTGAGTTTTTGACATGCAGATCGCCTGGCGCAACCCATTAGCCAAAAGCCTATCGGGCATGGAAGTCAAGATCTCAAGGAAATGGTGCAAGTGGAATGTTATACAACCCCTTCATCTAATGACTTTCTCTTTAATGGCCCGCCTTCAACAGCGAATGAAAGCGAATCTTGAGTGCCATTCTAGTACTATTACTAATAATAATGTCCCAGCTCCCTATCTCCCTCACACATGCAAATATACATACATACACATACACAAACACATTCACAAGGCTATAATTTTGCTATTTAGGGCAACATGAATTGTTTCAGGTATAAATTAGAAAAATAAACACCAGCAGGTAGGTTACATCACTCACTTCCTTGTGTGGCTTACAACACTTGACATAATGTCGAAAAAGTAAATGATCCTTTTAACAATGCCAACTACCAATAAAGTAACTATAAATAATGCCTGTCATTCCTCAACTTGCTAAACGCACACACGCACACACACATACTCACATACTTTGAAGCTGTCAAGAGACATCTGAGCTCCTGATTTACTCATGACATTTTTAATGAAATCTCTCAATAAAAGTGTAAGAGATTTTCACAAATGGGTCAGCAACAGTAGGATTCTCTCATCACCTCTCTCATTACAAACAACTAAATATAACTTATCTCTTTTTTACTGTGTTTCCTATTAAATTCCGTTACGTTTTTAAAATGAACACCATACTCTTTGGAAACTTGAATTTCAAGTCAATGGCCTCTGAAGGCCTGTTTTATAAGAATAGGGTTCATCTTCTGAATAATAATAATTACCAACTAGCATACATAATTCTGTCACCATATTTAAAATCCAAATTCTTTCTACTAAAATGTGAACCATGATCTACCTGGATTTCGAAAGTGGATGAGTCTTAGACCTATGGTTGATAAAACATATGCAAAATATGTACTAAAGAAATCCTGACCTGGCAGAAATTAATAATGGAATTTTGAAAATTACCATGTTCTCTGCAGCATTCCTTCGGCCCCTAGCTGAAATTCTCCTCATTCCATTTACTGTACCTCCATTCTTATTCTCTTTCTTCCATCTTATTTTCCACCCTCTCCTGGCGACTGTTTCATTGTGCAATTGCTTTGAGGTTTTCCTCCTGTTACACTTTTCCAACCTTTTAACTCTGAATTTCCCATTCAGCACTAAAGGATCTCATAGTTTCCAGTTTTTGGCCTTTGGCATAATTTTATATTCCACTCCACTCCGTGCGTCTGTTCCTTGTTCTTCAACACTGCAGATTCCCTTGTATAAACAGATAACTTCTTTTGAAATTTACATATTTGTTTTTCTGCACAAGAGATGAGTTTCCCTACAACCCACTTTCGAAAACTAAGTCTTGAATGAGCCAGTTTCATATTCTGTCCTTACATCTTGTGTGAATCGTTATCCACATGGGAGCAGCAGTATTTTAAAAACCAATGCATCTCAGGCCCTAGGGTGAAGCATAAGTGCTTTAATCCTCAAATTACCACACTAATCGGGTAGTGGAAATAGCAGCGTTTACCAGTGAACTGATTGATGAGAAGTCTCCTGTAATATGTCACGGTAAAATTGTCTCAGTAAATAAAGAAAACTCCCAACTTCACCCAGCAATGATACTAAGAGTAACAGCAAAATCTTCAGTCAGTTGGCTCTGGATTCTACTTCTCATTACAAAACCCAGGACCCAAGCCTGGTATTGGCGTTTTTGGCGATTTTTCCGAAGGGCATTTTAGGCAGACCAGACTATTATTGACGATTTTAAATTTGCACTAGTAAATAATTACGCAATGAAGGTTACTGAATAGCTGTGGAGCCAATCAACTCACAAAATCTGTCGAGAAACCAAAGAGACTCTAGACTGCACATTATCTAAGCTAAAACAAAGTAAAAATAAACTGAGTAGTAAAAACATATCAGTGTCAGGAGGAGCAAACCAAATATGCAAAACGTTATGCATCCATTCATTAAATACTATCCTAATCACCCAAAACGTTATTAAAATAGCACAAGTAAATAAGAATTAGTTTCGTAATCCCAAGAAATTAGCTGTCAGACAATACTTCCGGTACGGGCAATTTTATAATTACCTCCCTTTGTTGCTTTGTACTCTCACACAAACTGTTAGGGTAAACAAAATTGAATCTTACTTTGTAAACATCATAACGCCCCTCATATTCGAATACTATACCACAGTGAGATATATTTACGCATTCATGATGACAATGATGTACACATTACAGTTTCTTATGGTACACACGGCTCCTTGTACTCGAATAAAAGAACAAGATAGATTATATCTGATAATACCTACTGGGAACCTAAACGTTTCATGTCGAAGAACAAGCTACGCTTACTATATGGTTAACAGCCTTCCATGCATGAAAGAATTTGCCAGCAAAGATAAAAAAAAGAATTTCAATGTGCCCAAAATGGCACATTTGAATAAGCCAGAGAGAGAGAGAGAGAGAGAGAGAGAGAGAGAGAGAGAGAGAGAGAGAGAGAGAGAGAGAGAGAGAGAGAGAGATGCTAAGTGCACATTGTTCAATGAAAGAATAAATACACGTGAAGAAAATTTCCCTTTCTAGTGAATGTATTCAAAATCCAATTTTCAAATTTTACTGTAATTGGAAATATCAGGGTCTCGCATAATATTTCGACGCGTTAAAAGAGACAATCGTATCTTACTGGGGCATTTGGCATGAATCAGCACTCTTAAAACTTCTACCATATTTTGTTTTAGAGATTTGTAAACGTTCTTGCTGTTCATAAAGGATTCGCTCTAAAACTGAATTCTGCCCAGGCACTACAACGTCAACTCCAAGTGATTTATAAAAATCTGTAAAAGCCAATTAATGTTCTTTCCTGACACCAGAAAGCTGGGAGGAAGTGGCAGGAGACTAATGCTGATTTGCATGCGTGCTACAGGACTTTCCATCAACAAATTTATACAGAAACGCTTAAGAGACTAAAAATGGTATGCGGGCAAAATAAAAATAAAAAAACTCATGGGTTTCTTTGCAACAAATTAAAATAACCCCATTAATATCTTATACAATCACTAAAAAATAGTGACTACCTCATAACAAAACAATGCAAATAAAAAATTCTGTTTCAAAATTCCTTCTTTCGCTGACCTTCCGACCAAACCTTGAGTTTATTTCTCTCCTTCAGGAAAGGGCTTTTCCGATTTCATATGCCCAAGGTCGATTTCGCGCGAGTGTCCCTGGCATTTAATATAAATCCTCTTCAACTTTATGGAAGTTGCAGAAGTTGGGAAAATGCTGCAGCAGAGAGACCTCCTCGCGTCCCTTGTTATCAGATGAATATTCCTTTTTCAGTTTTCCACCACAGCGCTAAGGCTCTCCACTTTAAAATCAAAGTCTAAATAGACATCACTTTCAAATTCAAAGTCTAAATAGACCTTATTTTCAAAATCAAAGTCTAAATAGACTTAATTTTCACAACAAGCTTCTAACCTTCAATTTTCCACTGATGAAAAGCTGAACGTTTCAGATGCGTGCCAAAAAATATGTTGGTTATGTTTTGCTATGAAATGAAAGACACGGACCATAATCATTCGCGCTATCAATATATTATTGGTTTATAAGCAGCCAACAATTGGAAGTGTCCAGTTTATTAATCATGACACAGTATGACTCCTGGATAAAAGATAATAGTAACATTTAAGATAATTACTGTACTAGTTTCTGAAAGCGACATTGCATCGACTCTCATAATACTTCCTCTATAAAGAATCCTTGGCCGACGGGTAATATTTTCTTCACATGAACCGTTACCTATAAATGTCATTTTCCAAAACAGTGATCATATCCCGTTACGAGGAATCTTCAGTGCCGGTCCTTCAAGAGCAATCGGTCACTTCAGTGACTCTGCAAAGCTCATCAGCTGAATGCTCTCACAACCATAAAAGCCCTCAATACCTTGACGTTCAAGTTTTTTTACCAAGCAAAAATCAAGCATGAAAGCGCAGCTAGTCCTCATCAGCACTGTAGGTGATATGGTATTCCTGAAATTATTTCAGCCGCTTATATGGGCCCTATAGTGTCTCAAATCATCTCAAAGAATTATTTTTCATCTTACTAATAGCACAACATTTTAATATCTCCGTCCTATTCATGTTAACGATCGCACTTTCCAAACTTCGACCGCTTAAAGGGTAAAGGTGATGTTTCCCTCATGATCCGCTGCAGCTTTTTCAGTTCCTCAATAAGAATAAAAATTTCAAAGAGCCCTGATAATTTAATATTCAACGTTATGTTTTCTCTTGAAATCCGGCTTACTACATTCTTATCAAAAACTAACCCATCGCGGGTTTCTAAAATATTCTTGTCCTTCTATTAGAAAATATACAGTCATGCACAATTCTGTAAACGGTAAAATATTAAATATTTAATCCACAATATTTCATCAACTACATTAACCTCATCTTACCTGTGATTTCCATGCGATCAAGAATTTCTTTAAACAGCTATAGTTTGCATGTGTGCCTTACCTGAAAAACGAAATGGTTCAATCATCATCACATGACCATTAGACAATGTGCTATTCTAATTTTACAAATTCAGCATACATACATACATACATACCCTCAAGGTCTGTAAATAAAGTAATGAGACTAGACCCATAGTGTTCGATCTGGCACCAACGGTGGTCCAACATCAACGTCCCCTGTAGCTCCAGTGTAAGCCGCAACCTCGTAGCGTTAACAGACAGACTGTTAGTGCACGTTTCGCGAAATTTATTTTATTTGTGTGTGTGCGTGTGTGTGTGTGTCTCAAAAATGAGCGATGACGGTTAAGATCAAGTTTTGTTACAAACTCGGACGCAGTGCTACTGTAACTTGTACAAAACTTCAACAGGCCTTTGGGGAGACTGCTTTGTCAGGAGCACAGGTTTTCAGATGGTTCAAAGCATTTTCATAAAACCTAGAATCCGTTGAAGATGGCCCTCGGTTAGGAAGGGTGGGCTTCCTAACCGACGATCATCTTCAATGGATTCTAGGTCTTCTGAAAATGCTTTGAACTATCGGAAAACTTTGTTCTTGACAATGCAGTATCCCCATGGACTTCCTGACCAAGGATCATATTCAACGGATTGTAGGCCTTTTGAAAAACCTCTGAACCATCTGAAAACCTGTGCTCTTGACAACACAGCTTCCCCATGGATTCCTGACTGAGGATCACCTTCAACAGATTTTGGGCCTTTTGAAAATCATTTAAACTCTCTGAAAACCTGTGCTCTTAAAAATGCAGTCTCCCCATGGACTTCCTAACCAAGGATCATCTTCAACAGATCCTAGGCCTTTTGAAAATGCTTTGAACTATCTGAAAACCTGTGCTCTTGACAACGAAGTTTCCCCATGGACTTCCTGACCAAGAATCATCTTTAACAGATTCTAGGCCTTTTGAAAATGCTTTGAAATATCTGAAAACCTGTGCTCTTGACAATGCAGCCTCACCACGGGCTACCTGACCAAGAATCATATTCAACAGATTCTAGGCCTTTTGAAAATACCTTGAAATATCTGAAAACCTGTGCTCTTGACAACGCAGCCTCACCATGGACTACCTGACCAAGAATCATCTTCAACAGATTCTGGGCCTTTTGAAAATGCCTTGAAATATCTGAAAACCTGTGCTCTTGACAATGCAGCCTCACCATGGACTACCTGACCAAGAATCATCTTCAACAGATTCTAAGCCTTTTGAAAATGCTTTGAAATATCTGAAAACCTGTGCTCATGACAACACAGTCTCCCCATGGAATTCCTGACCAAGGGTCATCTGTAATGGACTCTAGGCCTTCTGAAAATGCTTTGAACCATCTGACAACCTGGGCTCTTGACAAAGGAGTCTCCCCATGGATTTCCTGACCAAGGATCATCTTCATCGGATTCTACTAAGGGATTCAGAGCCGAACCAAGGATAACAGGGTTTTAGTTATCTGGATGGTGTACAGATCGCACGGGACTTATGGCACTGGATGAAGGATCGGACTAGGTGTATGGCACAGTGCAAGAACCTAGTTGTATCCCATACAGGAAAGTGCATATTGTATATTACAGGACATAAGAGGCCTATTATACTATTACATGTACAGGGGGGGTAAAAGGATAAACCCTCGACCCTGAAAGTCATCGTAATCATGGATGCGAGCTCTACTGGACGATCATGAAAAACAGACTGGACCAAGTGTTGCCTATGTCAGGAGGTTAAAAGAAGACCTAAAATCTTCCCAGGCAAATCCTGCCAGAAGAGGGGATGATGGATATATGAACCTGGCAAAGAATATTCTTCTATTTCACTCACTCAATGCACTACCAATCAAGTTAGACCCTGCAAGACTTGACAAAGGTTCTGGGATAGAGGAAACGTTGAGAAAAAATAAGGCACAATATCATGAGAGTTGCAGGCTTCTGTTCAACAACACAAAGTTACACGAGCCGAAAAAAGAGCAAGTCATGTAGGTACTAGTGATGTTGGCAGTAGAAGTAAGATTCCACAAAAGCTCCAAGAAACTAAAACAAAAGAATGCTTCTTCTGTGAAACTGAAGGAGGGGAGCTTAGAGAAGCAATGACAATGCAAGTGAATAGGAGAATAAATGAATGTGCCAAAACACTCAGTGATACAAAACTTCTCAGCAAACTAAGTGCAGGAGATGTCGTAGCCCAAGAAGTGAAATATCACCCTGGCTGTTTGGTGGCATTGTACTCGTATAATTGAGAACGGGCACACCTAAAGGTGCGGGAGCAAGAAAAAGCACAGGAACACTGGAAGGATGCATATCCAATTGCTTTCTCTGAACTAGCCACCTACATCTGCGAGATGAAAAACGCCAGTGAGAGGCCACCGATTTTCAAGCTTGCTGATTTGACCAAGCTTTACAAGCAGAGGCTGGAACAGCTTGGTGTTGACTCGCCTGATGTTCATCCTATTCGACTCAAGGTTCAGCTGCTTTTGCACATTCCACAACTGCAAGCTAATCGCCAAGGACGAGAAGTTCTGTTGGCTGTTGCAACTGATGTAGGTTCAATCCTATCAGACACATCCCGTTACGGTGAAACGATCCAACTAGGAAAAGCCGCTGGGATAATAAGACAAGACATGCTCCGTCAGAAGTCGAATTTCAGCAGCTATTTTCATGACAAAGACTTAGAACAGGCTGTGCCACCATCACTGCTTCAGTTTGTATGCATGATCGAACATGGTGCAGACATCAAGTCCCAACTCCATCATGGAGCGTCAAAATCAGACTTTGCTATATCACAACTTCTACGCTAGGAATGCAACTACTGATGGGAGCAAGTCTATAATCATCAACGTTAAAGACACAGATGTGCTAGTCATAGCAATATCTGTACTGCCATCCTTCCAGAAACTAGGTCTTCAAGAAATGTGGATTGCCTTTGTCCAAGGAGCCCATATGCGATGGATTCCAGTCCATGAGGTAGTTTCTGCAATTGAGCTTGAGAAAGCTAGAGGGATCCCCTACTTTCACACATTCAATGGATGTGACATTGTGTCTGCCTTCCGTGGGAAAGCGAAGAAATCTGCATGGCAGACTTGGAATGTATTTGATGATATTACTGAAACATTCATCAATCTCTGCCAGCATCCAACATGGATTTGTGATCTTAACATGCAGAGGCTGGAAAGATTCGTTGTCCTCATGTACGACAGACCAAGCGCAGCCACTGGTGTGGACGAAGCAAGACTAGATCTGTTTGCTCGCAAGCAGAGGCCGTACAACTCAATTCCACCAACACAGGCAGCCCTCAGAGAACATGCAAAGCATGCAGCCTACCAGGCTGGGATCATCTGGGGCCAGGCAACCACTATAATCCACACATGAGAAGTCCAGCTAAATGGGGGTGGACACAGAAAGGAGAAGCATGGCAGATACATTGGACAACACTACCACCGATTGCAGCAAGCTGTCAAGAATTGACAAAGTGCTCCTGTAAGAAGGTTTGCAAAGGAAGATGCAAGTGCTCTCAGGCAGAGCTTCCCTGCACATCACTCTGTAGCTGCATAAGTGAACAGAAGCAGATCGAGAAACAGCAGCACGGTATGCATAACTTTGAAAATGTACTAGCCGGGACAAAACTTATGTAAAGAGAAATATGTCTCAGAGTGCTTTTAAACAGGAAAATATAGTTCAGCAGGCTTCAAAACATAGGAATCCACACTTAGATCATGCAAATCAGACAACTACAAATATTTCTAAGCAAAACATCTTTGGGTGGTCATTTTCAGGATGGCCGCCATCTTGGATTTTCAATTGACCAATCGGGCAGATTTGATTAGTATACCTTGGAGGACACTTGTGCCAAATTTGATGCTTGTATCATCATTTGCACGATTTTTCTGTTATCTGCCCCACTATAAAGATTGGGATGAAGCTGACTTTCTCCATGTTGCCACATCAGAAGAATTCTTCATTTACACAGTCAGGAAGTCAAATCATAAAAATGACATCATTTGGGCAGCAAAGTTGGATGATATCAGCGATGACGTGCGCTATCGGCAAGTTGTGAAATTTCCTGAATGTTTGGGAATTTTTCTCTGTTTCACAGCCAAACGGTTAATGTGGATCATCAAAGAAAGAGGACAGCCATGGAATGGCGAATACTTCAGAGAAACTGTGCTTACTGGTGGAGTATTTCCTTTCCTCAAAGATCCTGAAAATGTGTTATCTGTTGAAGAAGTCACATTTTTGCATGATAAGGCACCATGTTTCAAGGCTCTTCAGACACAGGAGCTGCTTCGAAACAGTGGTATCGATTTCTTCTCGTCAAGTGAATTTCCAGGTAGCCTCCCAACCTTAATGTGTGTGAAAACATTGGTAGTATCTTAAAGGATCATGTTGAAGTGCGCACAGTGAACTATGATGGTATACCAAGCCTCGACAACCTGCGAAGAGAGGTGACCAAATTGCTCAGCTTTTTTGCGATTTGCTGAAATCATACCCCTCAAGAATGCAGGCCTTGGTACAGGCAGATGGAGGCCACACAAAATATTAAATACTCAGAGAGAAACTTAAATAAATACCTGTTCTGAATTACTTTTGTTTTCGTCCATATCAATTTTAGTTTATGCTGTAGAGGGAGGGGGCCTCTAATTTCGAAACACCCAGTATACTGTATATAATTGATTTTCAAAATGTCTTCATCTTCACTCTCAAGCAAGATGTGGGGATTGTCTAACAACAGCTCCTGCCACACTTCTTGGGTGGCCAAGTAACTATTACCCACTATAGAAATAATTACCTATTCACACTATAGTAAATCTTGCCACGGGTCTTCTCGCTTGTATACAAAGTGGCAAGCTGTAGCACAAATGCAGTCTTGCAACCAGGGGACAATTCTATATCCTGCTGGCCATTGTCGAATTTGCTGGAGCCAAGACTGCAAGCATATCCATTCACCGCCTACCTAGTGGATGGGCAGAGCCTCATGATGTCATATTACGTTTATGTAACGAATTGTTTTAGGATCCTTGTCTGTGATTTTCTCGGTTCCAGCATCGGTGACTTAATTTTACTCTATAAATATTAAAACCATCGAACTTAGATACTAAATAATACTTGCAAAAATTTGGTAGGGTTATAAAATATACACCTGCTAACTTTCACCTTTATCCAATGCTTTGGTAAAAAGTTGCCAAAAAACCGTGTTTCATTGGCTCTGAATCCCTTAGTAGGCATTTTAAAAATGCTTTGAGCTATCTGAAAACCTATGCTCTTGACAAAGCAGTCTCCCCATGGAACTCCTCCCAAGGATCATCTTCAACAGATTCTAGGCCACTTGAAAATGCCTTGAACTATCTGAAAACCTATGCTCTTCAAAAGTAGTCTCCCCATGGACTCCCTGACCAAGGATAATCTTCAACAGATTCTAGGCCTTTTGAAAATGGTTTGAACCATCTGAAAACCTGTACTCTTGACAGCGCAGTCTCCCCATGGATTTCCTGACCAAGGATAATCTTCAACGGATTCTAGGCCTTTTCAAAATGTTTTGAACCATCTGAAAACCTGTGCTCTTGACAATGCAGTCTCCCCATGGACTTCCTGACCAAGGATCATCTGGATGGATTCTAGGCCCTCTGAAAATGCTTTGAAATATCTGAAAACCTGGGCTCTTAACAAAGTAGTCTCCCCATGGATTTCCTGACTGAGGATTAGCTTCAACAGATTCTAGGCCTTTTGAAAATGCCTTGAACTATATGAAAACCTGTACTCTTGACAACGCAGTCTTCCCATGGACTTCCTGACCAAGGATCATCTTCAACGGATTCTAGGCCTTTTCAAAATGCTTTGAACCATCCGAAAACCTGTGCTCTTGACAATGCAGTCTCCCCATGGACTTCCTGACCAAGGATTAGCTGGATGGATTCTAGGCCTTCTGAAAATGCTTTGAACCATCTGGAAACCTGGGCTCTTAACAAAGTAGTCTCCCCATGGATTTCCTGACTGAGGGTTATCTTCAACAGATTCTAGGCCTTTTGAAAATGCTCTTGACAAAGCAGGCTCCCCATGGACTTCCTGAACAAGGATCATCTGCACTGGATTCCAGGCCTTTAAAATATGCATTGAACCATCTGAAAATATGTGCTCTTAACAACGTAGTCCACCCATGGACCTCCTGACCGAGGATCATCTTCAACAGATTCTAGGCCTTTTGAGAATGCTTTCAACCATATGAAAAGCTGTGCTCTTGATAAAGCCGTCTCCCCATAGGCCTACTGAAGTTTTGCACAAGTTTCAGTGGCAGTGTGTCAGAGTTTGAAACAAAACTTGATCATAACTGTGATTGCTCATTTGCAAGACACACACACCAAATCACTTTGCGAAACGTGCATTCACAGTCCACCTGTAACACTGTGAGGTTGCAGCTCGAACTGAGGCCACATCGGACATTAATGTTGGACCACCCTGGAGGGGAGTCACGCAGTGTTACCAGATCGAACGCTATGAGACTAGTCTCATTACTTTATTTCCAGACTTCGTACATACATATATACAATTATCTGCAATTTGAAAATAATTCTACATAAAAAACTGGAGACAGGTTCTGTGTAAACTGATGGGAATAGTCGAATAATTTCATTAAGTCATTCACGGTCTTTGGGGCATTCCATGTCTGTTTTTATAATTTAACCACATATGATTCGTACGTTACGAATGATGCTATCTGATACAAGAGGAAAGAAAACGAGGCAGTTTGATCAATAGTAAACAAAAAAAAAACTCATACTCTTTCACCATTATCATATACCTGCAACATTATATACCCGCTGTGCAAAAGAAGGCTGAAAACCCACACAAATTTATACAACTATCCCAGGAAAACTTTTGGGTAAGAGTGACCAGGCTATACGAAACGTCTTCTTTGCTTATTGGGCGCATTGTGCCAAGTAATCGGAGAAGACCTAGCTACAGCAAGTTAAAGTTGAACCCAATTTTCATATATTAAAGGGTTGAAGCAACCAGTATGATACACATTGTAATGTTCATACTACAACGCTTGCATTGGGCATTGGTCTCTATTCAGTACCGAGAACCTAGAGTTCAACCTAGGTAGGCAGGGTAGAAAAAAGTGCACATGGAAAATGGTGAGGGGCTTGTGATCTCATCTCAAATAGCCTACTTGTTGAAAATCTCAAGGCCAACACCTTCTGGCGTAGCTCTATCCGGGAAAATTATATATACATATATATATATATATATATATATATATATATATATATATATATATATATATATATATATATATATATATATATATATATATATATAACTATATAACTGGTTATGTTGACGTTTCTAGAAAACTTCAATTTAGGGAGGAACAGGCTAGCCAGAAGACGTTGTAACATTGTTGATATTATTATTTCATAATTCATACAGATGCAAAGCCGAGCTTTCCCATCATCAGGGTCACTTATCTATAGAATGAAATAAAATACAAATAAACAGTAAGAAAACTATGCTTACTGACTATATCGGAAAGTATTAAAACAGCTATAATTGACAACATTTTAAAATACATAAAGCAAAAATATACGATGACAGTATACAAAAGGGAATACAAAAACAGAAGTTAACTGCAAATCAAAGCTGAAATGAGAGCAATGACTAAGTAAGAGGAGATTACATACTAAACAGAAATCGTCAAATAAAATCAATTGAACAGACTGAGACCGAGAAAAAAAACACGAATATTCAAAATAATAAAGAAAATGTAGTACAAAATACCGGAAAACCTACTGTTCATGTCTGTAGTTAAAAGATATCTGAACAAGCTAGAAAACAGAGTGGAAGAGGATGGAGTGGTGTGGGTTTAAACAATTAGCAATGTACAATGGAACTGAGGTGGTTTGGCTATGAGTGTTGGTGATTGTTGTTTAACATGGAGGGACTCTAAAAAGGGAAGCGAACGGCTGTTTTTTTTTTGTTCGTCCAAGTATCTGAAAATCACTGTATTCTATGTGATGGTGGCAGGATGTGGCAAGGAGTCTAATGGCACTATTTTCTTTTTTGCTTAAAACTGAACCTGTACGAATGCTGACACCCCTATGAGAGTCGATGCATACATTAAGTAGGCGCTTAGTATGTTCATTCCACGTAAGTCCCAAAATTACATTTAGGGCAATTAAACTTGTAAACTCTACAGGTACGCATCAACTCCGGGAGAGTGCCCGTAAAGCAAAACAGTCTTCCAATTGTATGAGGGTTATTAAAAGAAAATCGAAAGTCAACCTAGGGATAAAGATGGCTCAAGAGTGGCAATAATTTGCGTTTGGTTAAGATAGAATTATTAGTGAAGGGTAGAGAAAATATTATCTTTTCGGGTACGGCGCAAACCAGTTTTGGGCTTAAAAATATTGTTTAAAAATTCTTTAATGATTTTATTGAACAAGTTCAAGGGATAACAATTATTCTTAAAAAAATACGTCTCTAAAAACCTAACTTCCAAGAGTGGTTAGTCCAGTTGGAGCAAAACGGAAAGGCTCTATGAATAAGATTTCTACAAGAATTAGTCTTGAAAACATGGGAACAATGACTAAAAAAGTTCAACCCACGGCCGGTAAACGTTTCTTTCTAAAAATTCCATTCACAAAATTTCCCTCGGAACGAGAGATCGAAATATCTAAAAATAAATGCGGCCATTGCATTCTTTTTCCATAGTAAAAGTAATATTATGATGAAAGGAGTTGATAAAACCTAAATACAACTGAGCGTGAAATTCTTCTGCAAAAAGTAAAAACGTGTCATCTACATATCGTCTATAAAATATGGGTTTAAAAGTATTAGGGCACTGATCAAAGAATTGTTCTTCTAAATGATTCATAAAAATATTAGCGAAATGAGTTCCTAAGGGGGAGCCCATGGCCATGCCATCTGTTTGCTTATAAACTTTCCCATTAAAAATAAAATGTGTATCTGTGACCGAAAGTTCCAAGAGTTTTTTTTAATTTCTGGTAAAACCGTGGTAAATGGTATTCGGGGTAGGGAATAATTTTCAAGGATAATATAAATGGTTTCCAAATCAGGGACATTGTACATATGAACTGAACATCAAATTTTGCTCAGGGAGAAAAGAATAATTTTGCAGGGTTACTCGTGATATGACTGAGAAGGGGAACAAGGTACTTAGCTATTTCGAAATTAGGTGAGTTGTATCTTGCACAATTCTGCCATTAGTTCCAGGTCTTAAAAATCTCATCCTAGCAGTTCTAGGTCATCCACCCCTTCTGGTGTCTTTCAAGAGCTATCCTTCCACGTACTATTCTCCCCAGGCGTTGTGCCGAGACATGGCCAAGCCATCCCCATCTCCCCTTTATCAGTATCTCATCTACATATGAAACTTCAGTAATTTACCTAATGGTATCATTTCTAACTCCTGCCATCTGAGCCCCAGTATTCTTCCTGAAACTTTACTTTCAAATAGGCTTAAATGTAACAAATTTGTGCCTACTACCTTCATAGGTGTATCATCCTTTTTCTAACTTGTGCTTTCATTCCTTAACATTTTACAGTCTTCCCTATAAAAAAATCTTTCAAGGAAGTTTTCGGAATATTATTTATGCAAAAAGGGGAAAACACGTTACTGAACACGATATACACCAAAACCGTTCAGGACGCATGCGAAAGGTAATTCTGAAGTTCGAACAGTTGTATGTAAAACAGCAATAAATTTAGCAAGGTTTCATCATGTTCAACGCACAGACTGAAAAAAAAATTATTCAGCCATTTTCCCTTTGTTTTCACGTAGGCCCTCGTTGAAAGGCTGACTAAACTTGAAGTCCAAACTTCTTTATACACATACAAACAACCGGCAGCTTTGAAAGCTCTCCGGCCTACTTCCCGAATCCCTTTCCTAAGCAGCTACCTTGAATACTGGAGAAAACCATTCAAGCCTCCAAATATGTTTACACCATGGTTGCTACAGTTTACATTTCTCCCACTAGTTTCCAATTACGTTAATAACGAGTGAGTGCGAGATAGCCGTAGAATTCGAGAGAGAGAGAGAGAGAGAGAGAGAGAGAGAGAGAGAGAGAGAGAGAGAGAGAGAGAGAGAGAGAGAGAGAAGAGAGAGACTCATTTTGGCTTCCAGCCAGAGAAGATGGTCACCCGACCTATAACTTGCACAGAGCTGGCTCTCATACTACTCCAATCTAACCTTCGGAATCTCTTATGAATAGAATTCTCATCCCATCTGGTGTGGGCCTGATCGATATACTAAAATGAATCAGTTAACAAAATGCTCTTAACGACGAACTTCTATATTCTCTTGCTTAGTCTGCTTATCGGCAACAAAAACAATTCTTAGGCTTTATTCCGCACTGCATCTTTTTGTGATATATTTTTCAAAAAGATTTTCAGAATTTGAGGGATACAGACAACTAATACTTTGCTTTCTTCCATACGAATGTAAAATGCAATATGCAATACTAAAATAAATAAAACCTTTATCGAATACACTGAGAAAATGATCAAGGTGCTTTACGCACAAGGAAATTCAGACGAGAAAACAAGATATCTCTTTTAGGGTAAAAATATTCAAACTTCTGTTGGCCTGCCTTCTTGGCTGAAAAACATTATTTCAGTATGGTACACTAAAAATAAAAATAACTAAATTAAAAACAACAGAGTAGGAGCATATATATATATATATATATATATATATATATATATATATATATATATATATATATATATATATATATATATATATATATATATATACACCTAAATAACCAGCAATGAATAGAACAACTCTTTAATCTGAGTGAAGGCGCCTTGTCCTTGGTCCGCCTAAATAATCTGACAGAATCGCCTGTTATCAAAATCAATTAGAAACCATCCGTCATTTTGTCTAAGTGTTGGCCAAACGAAATCTGGCCCCGCAAACCCACGCCTGAGGCGAAGGGAGGAACAAGAATGCAAACTGATATGTCTCCTATGTGTGCACAAGTTCCATTTCCCCGTTACACTTGTCCCGGCTTTCAGCACACACCCATTAAGGCAAACGACAGTTTAATTAAAATCAACAATTACTTACTGTAATAATTAGTTCCTCGATAAATTAAAGTTACTTCTATTATTTTAATGCGTGGCTTATCGTCCACGAATTCTGCCACAATCAAAATTTCATAACTGACAATTCAATTACTGCAAAAGAGGGTAACGGAATTGATAGCAATAAATCTCCGAATGAAAGGGGAAATGGGATCCTTTGATGCTGAGATATCAATAGTCAAGGAACGCTCGACATCGGTGGTTTTTCGGATAATTTCATGATTGGCTGTCTCAGGATTTCAATACTATCACATTTAGAGGTTGGATGCTGCCCTTTTTCTTAAATGTGAGAGTCAAATAAAAAGTCAAGTCAAAATGAGTTTCATCAAGACTAGATCTAGTCATTATACGCGGCTCAGTGTAAACAAACACGGGTTGCAATGTGGCCACTGCGAAAACAGGTTCTCAAGGTAAAAAAAAAAAACTGCCAGTCACCATTAATACAAGCTTGAGAGCCTACTAAAAATTACAAGTACTGGTTTATTAATTAATTCTTTCTTTATAATTTTAGAATATGCTGAATAAGCTAAGTCTGAGACCAAACACAAAACACATTCTATACAACAACCATTTAAATCATTACCCGAAGCTAGTTTGTATCTTATTTTCTACAGAGACAGGACTAGTCAGCACAAATTTTCCAAAGACATTCGGTTAAGGATGGATAAAAAAAAAATCCGCTTATGTCATACAGCAACAAAGAGACGACATAATCCACATTTTTCAGAACCGTGTACGAGAAGCAAGAGAAAGAGTCCCCGTGCGCAAAGTTCTACATAACGACCTACTGAGATCATCTTGAGTTGCTCCAGCAAACGAAGCCACCCGGGATTGCGAAACTATTCCTACAAGCAAACACGACTAAATAAGCTCCTGTAACTACAAAACCACATTCTTCAATAAGGCCGTTCTTAAATAAATTCGAAATACATTTGCAAAACTTTTATTAATTCTGTTTATTCTACCATAAATATTTATAAAGGTTCAGTTTCTTTAAAGTAATATATCCCTAATAAGATTCCAAAATGGATAGAGAAATAATTAGCACAAATTTCCTCGTTCAAGATGACCAAAATATGGATTTAATGAAAAAATCATTTAGACCTTGTCATTGCAATTAATAGCATAATAAAGCCAAATTTACAGATTCTAAAATAAATAAATCAATAAATAATGCTTGAAGGAACGCTCCAGCAAGTGAGCAAACTGAAGGAATGAAAAGCAAAGCATGATATACACAGGAGAGGGCAGACACCAACGACCCACAAAAATGGTTAGCCTGTATGGCCATCGCCAAGCCTACGGTAACTAAGAGTGACCCCCAGATGACCCACCAGCCCCACAAACCAGAACAGAAAATTCTGTCAGTCAGTCAAAACTTATAAGAGATTGGATGGCGTAGTTGACCGCCCGCATTATTTAAACAACCAGGCGAGAAGTCGGATGAACCACTGGAATCACGAGGACGAAAGTGTTTCACACAATAGCAATATCACCCAGTTTAAATAATGATGATACAAGAAAGGAAAGGATAATGATTTTATTGGCCATAATTAACAATTTCACGAACTTATTTAAGGCAACTTCGCTGTCAGGTCATATCTACAACATGAGTTGTTTAAAAGCTAGGGAAAAACTTTGAAATCTACTTTTGGTAATCACCACCAGCATTTAAAGCTGGGGGAAAAGTAATTCAGGCTAATTACAGTAGTTAACACTACATGTAATCCGGATCTTATATTTTTTATGAAAATGACTGAACCAACGTTAATTTAGGTACTGGCTTTAGTCTGCAAAGGTAGCGCCACAGTTCAACGACAAAACTGAATCCGCAGGCAATCTACAGCAGATGAAAGGGTATGAACTGGCAATGTATTTACCAGCTGGGAGACTAAACCAACGATCGTATATATATATATATATATATATATATATATATATATATATATATATATATATATATATATATATATATATATATATATATATATATATGTATATATGTATGGGTGTGTAATTGTACTAGCCACAATGCCCTCTTAACTTCTTGAATTCTTCGCGCTTTATTGGATATGCTTGTCACGACAAAGCCTTAAGATCCAAGTGCAAGAAATATGAAGAAATTATGATGTCCGGTAGCGGGAAATGAACCAGGGTCCCCTTATCAGAACGTGGTACCTCTAGATCTTGGTGGTACCATTGTCGATCTGACCACTTCTCGTGGTCAGGTCGACAATGGTACCTCGTTCTGATTACTTTTTTACAAGTTGTCTCACGTAGGATATTTTCTCGGGTGTCAGGAGTTTCAAGCGAACTATCATACTACACTTGAGACGATAATGCATCATCTGAACTCTGTACTTCATTTGAGTATTAATGCATTAGCAAGAAAACCATCACCACACATCATCGTACATGTAGCTTTTTGAAATACAAAACTCTAACTTAACAAGAGGGGGGGGGGAAATAAGTAGGCATAGCTTGCCAAGACTACATTCTTTTAAAAATAACCCAGACAACACACAAAATAATAGTACATAATGACGCATATTGTCGAGAGAAACCACTTTTGTTCGTATAAATCCACAAGCTTGTAGGCCTAGTGCAAGAAACATTAGGCCTAAAGTTAGTGTGGCAGTGTAGAGCCATAGCAGATACGTCACTACAAAATAATTTCCGTAGAAACTACTACAATATGCAGATGAAAGATCAGGCCAATTATCATCCACTACGAATAAAATATATAATCAAAATGAAAATCATGATTTCATTCACTTTCGCAGAACTTTACGAAATGGCATAACGACGATATTAGTCACCTTAACCACATGACAATACACCGGAAACCAGCCCATTTTTAGAAAATTGATTTGGGTTTTGCCCCAAAAAATTAAAAAGCGTGGCTAAATAATTCATTTTTCTACTAATGACCCCTCAACTGCAATAACAACTTATCAGAGTACAAATACCCACAAATGTGTCGAAAGACTATCTCAGGTTCAAAAACGTATCAGGTTCAAAAACGTATTTTCATACTCCCAGGCCGAATAGTAAGAGAGAACAACAGTTTGCCTGCTGTAATAAGAAGAGTGCCCCGAAATAAAGGAATTTAACACAGTGCAAACTATTAAAGGGATGTTGTCAATCGAGAGGCGGGGAAACTTGATGGTGACTCATGACGATAATTCCAAGCATTGCTCCAGGGGGCGACATAGTGCAGACAGGCCCCCTCTGCTGAAGCGGTCACGGTCAAGTCTTACTTTCAGTAGTCTCTACACAGGATACAGAGGTGTCTGTCTATTTCTCTCTCTTTCGTATGTATGTATGTATGTATGTATGTATGTATGTATGTATGTATGTATATATATACTGTATGTATATATGTATTACATGTAGAAATAACTCAGAATTTTGGAAAAAGGGAAAACTTAGTGCACTTCATGCAGAAATAGGAATAAGAACAAGGCTATAAACCGGCCTACTGAAAATGAAAACTGAAACGGAGAGAATTCTGAAGGTTAGAAACTGTTAGTGCACAGAGCAGCGTACGGATTTCTGGTTTCCACAGAGTGAATATGAGAAGTCGTGGCTTGACTGGTCTTGCTAGAGAGCACGAGGGACGCTTTCCTGCTTTGAGGAACCACAAATAGTTAAAATAAAATTAAGGCGACCTTACGCAAGAGCGGAGACCAAGAAGTGCACTGTTTCACCGAGAACAAACCAATGATTAATCAATACCAGGAATCTCAATAACTCTTCCAGAGCAGACACATAAAACTCAGAGAGAGAGAGAGAGAGAGAGAGGAAAATAATGACTTGTGGTTATCCCAACCTACCAAATGTGTGACCCTCAATCGTGATGAGGAGGCTGGTCCAAATGAGGGCGAGGCTCCTGAGAATTATCGTTAGGCTTACGATGTGGGAGGCTGTTAAGCAACAGTTAGGACTGATGACAGTTGCGATCGTTACGCTGATGGGATCATTTTTCCTATGATGAAAGTTCATTGAAGTTATCACGGCTAACCAATTTGAGAATTCATTTTTGTACGTACATCAGTTCTGGCACGAGAGAACTTCAATTGATATACGTGACTGAATCGAATGCTCACAGTTATAACTCCACCTCACTAAGTTATTATTATTTAATATACAAATATAAACAAGCGCATGATTACGTTCGTAGACCTCTTTCTGCGCATACACGCACATACAATATATATATATATATATATATATATATATATATATATATATATATATATATATATATAGAGAGAGAGAGAGAGAGAGAGAGAGAGAGAGAGAGAGAATACATATACATACATACAGTACATACGTATATTAGCAGCTGACCAACCCAGCGAGATAATACAGATATACATATATATATATATATATATATATATATATATATATATATATATATATATATATATATATATATATATATATATATATGCTGCATAATATAATATATATATATATAAGTAACATTGTTTAAGTGGAACAAAATTAAAGCCTTTTGATTACCCTTTATTTTTTTGAACATGAATGTATTGCCACAGGTTAATAGATTAATATAATATATTAACAAAATTAATATAATGCTTATTCAGTTTAATAATGTTCAATACAAATGATATTTCGGCTTTGCACCCTTGGGATGTTAAATTCAGCTGATAACAATCTTGCGGTTTCAGCACCATTTTTATTGTTTTGATATTATAATTGAATTGCTTTTACTCTCTGTTCCTTTGTTAATCTCATGGTTGTATAAAATATCTGAAAAAATGAAGATTTAGCAAATTAATTAAAGAAAATATACATTATAAGATATAAAATTAAAAAGGGCGTTACTTATGCCGCATTATTAAATCGAATAAGCATTATATTAATTTTGTTAATATATTATATTACTCTATTAACCTGTGGCAATACATTCATGTTCGAAAAAATAAAGGATAATCAAAAAGGCTTTAATTTTGTTCCACTTAAACAAAGGGCGTTACTTATGCCGCACCCTGTATATATATATACTAACTGACCAACCTGGCGCTGCCCGGAAAAACTGAATGACATTCGATAAACTCTCTCCCTCTCCTCCCTAACGCCCCCTCCTCTCTCTCTCTCTTCTCACTCTCTCCCAACACACCCATTCACTATCACAGAATTCAACAACCTTAGGCCTGACAGTTTGCTGCTGTATTTCATCAGGGAAGTATCTCAGACTCTCTGACCAGAATATGAATACCTTATGTACACACGTTATTCATTTCACTGTTAGACCCTTTAACGCTATTTGTAGGTCGTTATTAGTGCAAATAATACAATAAAAATTTAAACAATATTTCCATGTGATGCCTAGGCCAATGATGTCTTTTTTTATGATATGCGTTACTATAATGATAGTAAACTTCACTGTCCAATTCATAAAAAGCTGAACCAACCCCTCACTTCTAATTTAAACTCATCCATTAATACTGTATGAGAATAGCCGTCTTTTTTAATAAGAAATATTTAGTCTATACTGTGTTACACCTTTTTACTTCTTTTCTATTATCAAGTGAATTGCTGCAACGGTTAGCCTTCAACCAAGGCCAACAGCCTTCAACGCCCTTTATGGCTAACTTCAACTTGTGATACATATTATTTGCATTGGTTACAGGGACGTTTTTAACATAATAAATTACAACTCATTATCTTTACAATGACACTGACTTCCTTAACATAGTATCAAGTATGAAGTTACATAGATCGTTAGAAATACTCTTGGTCAATTCGTACCTTGGGTAATAACGTAATCATGAATCAAAAAATCTTTCCCTTCTTGGAGGAATGTTAGGCAACTGGTTATTTATTGTTTGAAATAAATATGTGTTGATAAAAGATTGAAATGATATATCATTCCAATAAATAACCATAAACAATCATTTTATTTTCCTAAATGACGGGAATACTATTGCTTACTATGTATGATTACATCAGCAAAAGATACGAAACAGACGTGTTGTGCAAGCTATGAGCACTTCGACGTTCCTCGAAGTGCAGTATTGCCATTTCTTAATTTAATCCCTATTTGCACCATATACATTTACCCTCCATACACGTAAATTCTGTAAGTGCCTTTCGGAAAAGGTTTCCAAATGTAATGATGTACATTCATGTAAAGTTTTAATCTAGAATTTTCAGTTACACATATTTATTCCAGGTAATCAGTACCAAGCAACGTGAAAAGAAACTTGTCTTTCGCAAGCAGTGAAGTGTTTTGCCAATTCGCACGATAATTAGTTCCAACTGTCAACCTCTGGAGTGTCCAAGGTGATATTTTGATTATTCCATACCTCATTTAAAACGGCTTTATAACGAAATACGTCATTATATCAACATACATCACCGTAACGTCACGAAGCAGTCGCAATAGCGAATTCCAAAGGTAAAAACGAAGAAGAAACTAACGAATTAATGAGGAATTCGCATTTGTCGGGCTACCATACGTCTGAGGGTTTGCAGTGGGAGGAGTTTGATAACGTCACCAACACAAAAGTTGGAGCTTTCCACCCAAGCTATTGATGACTCCCATAATGTTACTGAAGAAAATGTGGACTAAAATGAAAATTTCATTTGTTTTGTCTGTTTGTAAGTCTGTCACGGGGTAGGAGTTTGATTTTGAGTTATAAACCTTTCTGGGGTGACATAGAGGCCGTGTGCAAAATTTTGTCTGGGTCTGTCAAGCATTTCGGATTTCCATAATGGACAAACAAATATACAAACATTCACTTTTATATCTACAGTATAAATATAGCCTATTTAGTTTTGTTATTTACACACATGCGACTGTTTAAGTATACAAAGAACTTTTAATTTAGCATTCATCATACCTACTTCTACGATCTCCACACTTCTCATACTTTCAGTACTTCTTACAATACACATTACACAAACACTCCACTTGAACAGCTTCAACCTCTCAATCTTTTACTTTGCTTTCAACAGTCACGTTTCATTTTCATAAAATAGTGTTGGCTCAACAATCGTTTCACACGTAACCACCCTGGCTCCCATAGGCACACAAGTGGTCTCCTGTAAAGGAAAATAGTTTTTCGTATAAACCTTCCTGCCTCCCTTGCCAATCTCAGTGAAATAGACAAATTGTACGGAAAGTGTTAGAATGCGAGAAAAAGTGAAGAAGTAACACGACTTCAACTTTCACAAAGAAAGTTAAATAAGTGGGAAACAAGCTTATAAGAATAGTTTTATACATATAATAAAAATTTCGTCAACAATATCCACATACTGAGTACGAAGTAAAAATTAGCTCAAGGCTGTAGAAAACAGTTTAATATTCACGTGGCTAAAAATTTCTCTCATCCTTAAGGAATATTTGGGAATGGTTGGGCTCCCATTTTGTCAAGAGGAAATGGCAAGATAGTTGGTAATCAAGAAACAAGACTATGATTTAAGGCATATATAGCCAATCTCTTCAGACAACAAAGATATAACCCTCGGAACAATCCAATCATGTGGATTCAGCCAGCAACGGGACACAAGACGAGAGAGAGAGAAGAGAGAGAGAGAGAGAGAGGGTGTGTCATAGTAAGGGAAGTGTCTAATTAACCCTGTATTTAAACAGAAAAAGGACAACAAGAGAAACAAGGATAGTGAACAAATAACTGTTTCTATAGCCCAACCTAGTAAGGCACACAAACAAAGGTCTTTATGTACACACGAAACCTTAATTCCGTACATAAATGCTCGCGTCGTGAAGGTGAAATGATGGGCAGGGAGAGAGAGAGAAATTATTATTTGGAGGACAAATTCGCCGAGACCTGGAACACAAATGCACAAGAGAAAACGAGAACAAATTTCGCAGCAAATGTAAGAATTCATGACGCTTCAGCAACGACCTACAAATACGCCTGAGAACAGATTTATGGCAACTAAATACTAGGTCATATTTTCAAGATACAGCGTCCTCTAAAAGAAACTCCAAACCAACTAAATGGGATGAGGTAACATTGCAAAAGAATGTCTTGGTAATATGATGAATCAACATGACACTGGAAACACATTAAATGTTAATGCAATGGTAATGAAGTCAAAGGAACTGCTAGTCAAAGAATTGGGAAAATGAAACTGAACGAATACACAAAAGCACAATTTTCACACGAACACAACCACTTTTAAGTTCTATTTTTATCGATTTCTCTCCACAACCTCCACACTGTATCATCTGCGAACATCAACCATCCCATACCATCACAAATCATTATGGGAGGCTATCCCACAACTTTGCATCTGCCTTCTTCTAATGCCCTCGCTCTGACTTCATATATAACGCCAACACTAAAATACTGAGCATACTTCGAGACTTTAGAAACTTATCTCAGACCTTGACACAAAACCAGTCACTCTCTCCTGTTTGAATGTTCGTACACACTTTCTTTTCGTTTTTAAAACTTTCAATCGTTATCAACAACTCACCTTTTGCATTTTTAAACGCTGCAATTATCTGTCGGTTCTAACTAACATTCACTGTACTTTCAGACAGCTCAAACTTTTTATAACAGACAGGTAACAAACTTTGTTCAAGAATCATCAGCACACAATCACGTGTGGAACAGAAATAGTTTCTGACTTATCTGGTGGAAAGCAAGGGCATTTACCCACTGGTTCTTTAAAGAAGTCAAAAGCTGTTTTAGTCAACAAGTAGCTTTCAGTGAATAAGATAGACATCATCAGCACACAATCACGTGTGGAACAGAAATAAATTTCTGACCTGTTCGATCCCGACGTGAGTCAGAAATTTATTTCGTTCCATTCACTGTATTTCTATCTTATTCACTCAGAAGGGATAATTCATTGCAGCTTGCCCAGGTAATTCCTTGGTGCAGTTGCTCTCAAACTTCTTTTAGACTTGTATTTTTTATAACAGAGAGATCCTAACAGAAATTTATATATATATATATATATATATATATATATATATATATATATATATATATATATATATATATATATATATATATATATATATATATATATATATATATATATATATATATATATATATATATATATATATATATATAATATATATATATATATATATATATATATATATATATAATATATATATATATATATAATATATATATATATATATATATATATATATATATATATATATATATATATATATATATATATATATATATATATATATATATATATATATATAATATATATATATATATATATATATATATATATATATATATATATATATATATATATATATATATATATATATATATATATATATATATATATAATATAAATGTTCGTCCAACATTTGATGGCTTTTCCTCCACGGGGACGGTTGCAAATAGTGATGGAGGCTGCTGAAAGTAAATGCTCCTGCCTTAACATGTGTAGTAAATTGAGAAAGTAAATGGTCTGAAATGCAGATGCAATGGGGTCGGAGTCGTTAGGAAGGTGGTGTAGATAGAAGGAAAAGGACGCAGGATGTGCTGGCTAGATGGGGTGTTAGGAAGGTGGTGTAGGTAGAGGGAAAAGGACGCAGGGTGTGCTGGCTAGATGGGGTGTTAGGAAGGTGGTGTAGGTAGAGGGAAAAGGACGCAGGATGCTGGCTAGATGGGGTGTTAGGAAGGTGGTGTAGGTAGAGGGAAAATGACGCAGGATGTGCTGGCTAGATGGGGTGTTAGGAAGGTGGTGTAGGTAGAGGGAAAAGGACGCAGGATGCTGGCTAGATGGGGTGTTAGGAAGGTGGTGTAGGTAGAGGGAAAAGGACGCAGGATGTGCTGGATAGATGGGGTGTTAGGAAGGTGGTGTACGTAGAGGGAAAAGGACGCAGGATGTGCTGGCTAGATGGGGTGTTAGGAAGGTGGTGTAGGTAGAGGGAAAAGGACGCAGGATGTGCTGGCTAGATGGGGTGTTAGGAAGGTGGTGTAGGTAGAGGGAAAAGGACGCAGGATGTGCTGGCTAGATGGGGTGTTAGGAAGGTGGTGTAGGTAGAGGGAAAAGGACGATGTGCTGGCTAGATGGGGTGTTAGGAAGGTGGTGTAGGTAGAGGGAAAAGGACGCAGGATGCTGGCTAGATGGGGTGTTAGGAAGGTGGTGTAGGTAGAGGGAAAAGGGACGCAGGATGTGCTGGCTAGATGGGGTGTTAGGAAGGTGGTGTAGGTAGAGGGAAAAGGACGCAGGATGTGCTGGCTAGATGGGGTGTTAGGAAGGTAGGTAGAGGAAAAGGACGGTGCTGGCTAGATGGGGTGTTAGGGTGGTGTAGGTAGAGGAAAATGACGCAGGATGTGCTGGCTAGATGGGGTGTTAGGAAGGTGGTAGGAAAGGTGGGATGTGCTGGCTAGATGGGGTGTTAGGAAGGGAAAAAGGACGCAGGATGTGCTGGCTAGATGGGGTGTTAGGAAGGTGGTGTAGGTAGAGGGAAAAGGACGCAGGATGTGCTGGCTAGATGGGGTGTTAGGAAGGTGGTGTAGGTAGAGGGAAAAGGACGCAGGATGTAGATGGGGTGTTAGGAAGGTGGTGTAGGTAGAGGGAAAAGGACGCAGGATGTGCTGGCTAGATGGGGTGTTAGGAAGGTGGTGTAGGTAGAGGGAAAAGGACGCAGGATGTGCTGGCTAGATGGGGTGGGGTGGTGTAGGTAGAGGGAAAAGGACGCAGGATGTGCTGGCTAGATGGGGTGTTAGAAGGTGGTGTAGGTAGAGGGAAAAGGATGCAGGATGTGCTGGCTAGATGGGGTGTTAGGAAGGTGGTGTAGGTAGAGGGAAAATGACGTGTGGCTAGATGGGGTGTTAGAAGGTGGTGTAAAGGAAAAGGACGCAGGATGTGCTGGCTAGATGGGGTGTTAGGAAGGTGGTGTAGGTAGAGGGAAAAGGACGCAGGATGTGCTGGCTAGATGGGGTGTTAGGAAGGTGGTGTAGGTAGAGGGAAAAGGACGCAGGATGTGCTGGCTAGATGGGGTGTTAGGAAGGTGGTGTAGGTAGAGGAAAAGGACGCAGGATGTGCTGGCTAGATGGGGTGTTAGAAGGTGGTGTAGGTAGAGGGAAAAGGACGCAGGGTGTGCTGGCTAGATGGGGTGTTAGGAAGGTGGTGTAGGTAGAGGAAAAGGACGCAGGATGTGCTGGCTAGATGGGGTGTTAGGAAGGTGGTTAGAGGGAAAAGGACGCAGGATGGATGGGGTGTTAGGAAGGTGGTGTAGGTAGAGGGAAAAGGACGCAGGATGTGCTGGCTAGATGGGGTGTTAGGAAGGTGGTGTAGGTAGAGGGAAAAGGACGCAGGATGTGCTGGCTAGATGGGGTGTTAGAAGGTGGTGTAGGTAGAGGAAAAGGACGCAGGGTGTGCTGGCTGATGGGGTGTTAGGAAGGTGGTGTAGGTAGAGGAAAAGGACGCAGGGTGTGCTGGCTAGATGGGGTGTTAGGAAGGTGGTGTAGGTAGAGGGAAAAGGACGCAGGGATGTGCTGGCTAGATGGGGTGTTAGGAAGGTGGTGGTAGGGGAAAAGGACGCAGGATGTGCTGGCTAGATGGGGTGTTAGGAAGGTGGTGTAGGTAGAGGAAAAGGACGCAGGATGTGCTGGCTAGATGGGGTGTTAGGAAGGTGGTGTAGGTAGAGGGAAAGGTGCTGGATTGGGGTGGAAGGTGGTGTAGGTAGAGGGAAAAGGACGAGGATGTGCTGGATAGATGGGGTGTTAGGAAGGTGGTGTAAAAAGGACGCAGGATGTGCTGGCTAGATGGGGTGTTAGGAAGGTGGTGTAGGTAGAGGAAAAGGACTGGCTAGATGGGGTGTTAGGAAGGTGGTGTAGGTAGAGGAAAAGGACGCAGGGTGTGCTGGCTAGATGGGGTGTTAGGAAGGTGGTGTAGGTAGAGGGAAAAGGACGCAGGATGTGCTGGCTAGATGGGGTGTTAGGAAGGTGGTGTAGGTAGAGGGAAAAGGACGCAGGATGTGCTGGATAGATGGGGTGTTAGGAAGGTGGTGTAGGTAGAGGGAAAAGGACGCAGGATGTGCTGGATAGATGGGGTGTTAGGAAGGTGGTGTAGGTAGAGGGAAAAGGACGCAGGATGTGCTGGCTAGATGGGGTGTTAGGAAGGTGGTGTAGGTAGAGGGAAAAGGACGCAGGATGCTGGCTAGATGGGGTGTTAGGAAGGTGGTGTAGGTAGAGGGAAAAGGACGCAGGATGTGCTGGCTAGATGGGGTGTTAGGAAGGTGGTGTAGGTAGAGGGAAAAGGACGCAGGTGTGCTGGCTTGGGGTGTTAGGAAGGTGGTGTAGGTAGAGGGAAAAGGACGCAGGGTGTGCTGGCTAGATGGGGTGTTAGGAAGGTGGTGTAGGTAGAGGGAAAAGGACGCAGGGTGTGCTGGCTAGATGGGGTGTTAGGAAGGTGGTGTAGGTAGAGGGAAAAGGACGCAGGGTGTGCTGGCTAGATGGGGTGTTAGGAAGGTGGTGTAGGTAGAGGGAAAAGGACGCAGGATGTGCTGGCTAGATGGGGTGTTAGGAAGGTGGTGTAGGTAGAGGGAAAAGGACGCAGGATGTGCTGGCTAGATGGGGGTGTTAGGAAGGTGGTGTAGGTAGAGGGAAAAGGACGCAGGATGCTGGCTAGATGGGGTGTTAGGAAGGTGGTGTAGGTAGAGGAAAAGGACGCAGGGATGTGCTGGCTAGATGGGGTGTTAGGAAGGTGGTGTAGGTAGAGGGAAAAGGACGCAGGTGTGCTGGCTAGATGGGGTGTTAGGAAGGTGGTGTAGGTAGAGGGAAAAGGACGCAGGTGTGCTGGCTAGATGGGGTGTTAGGAAGGTGGTGTAGGTAGAGGAAAAGGACGCAGGATGTGCTGGCTAGATGGGGTGTTAGAAGGTGGTGTAGGTAGAGGGAAAAGGACGCAGGATGTGCTGGCTAGATGGGGTGTTAGGAAGGTGGTGTAGGTAGAGGGAAAAGGACGCAGGATGTGCTGGCTAGATGGGGTGTTAGGAAGGTGGTGTAGGTAGAGGGAAAAGGACGCAGGGTGTGCTGGCTAGATGGGTGTTAGGAAGGTGGTGTAGGTAGAGGGAAAAGGACGCAGGATGTGCTGGCTAGATGGGGTGTTAGGAAGGTGGTGTAGGTAGAGGGAAAAGGACGCAGGATGTGCTGGCTAGATGGGGTGTTAGGAAGGTGGTGTAGGTAGAGGGAAAGGACGCAGGATGTGCTGGCTATGGGGTGTTAGGAAGGTGGTGTATGTGGCTAAGGTGGTGTAGGTAGAGGGAAAAGGACGCAGGATGTGCTGGCTAGATGGGGTGTTAGGAAGGTGGTGTAGGTAGAGGGAAAAGGACGCAGGATGTGGCTAGATGGGGTGTTAGGAAGGTGGTGTAGGTAGAGGGAAAAGGACGCAGGATGTGCTGGCTAGATGGGGTGTTAGGAAGGTGGTGTAGGTAGAGGGAAAAGGACGCAGGATGCTGGCTAGATGGGGTGTTAGGAAGGTGGTGTAGGTAGAGGGAAAAGGACGCAGGGGTGTGCTGGCTAGATGGGGTGTTAGGAAGGTGGTGTAGGTAGAGGGAAAAGGACGCAGGGTGTGCTGGCTAGATGGGGTGTTAGGAAGGTGGTGTAGGTAGAGGGGAAAAGGACGCAGGATGTGCTGGCTAGATGGGGTGTTAGGAAGGTGGTGTAGGTAGAGGGAAAAGGATGTGCTGGCTAGATGGGGTGTTAGGAAGGTGGTGTAGGTAGAGGGAAAAGGACGGCTGGCTAGATGGGGTGTTAGGAAGGTGGTGTAGGTAGAGGGAAAAGGACGCAGGATGTGCTGGCTAGATGGGGTGTTAGGAAGGTGGTGTAGGTAGAGGGAAAAGGACGCAGGATGTGCTGGCTAGATGGGGTGTTAGGAAGGTGGTGTAGGTAGAGGGAAAAGGACGCAGGGATGTGCTGGCTTGTTAGGAAGGTGGTGTAGGTAGAGGGAAAAGGACGCAGGATGTGGCTAGATGGGGTAGAAGGGGTGTTAGGTAGAGGTGGTGGACTGGCTGCAGGAGATGTGCTGGGCCAGATGGGGTGTTAGGAAGGTGGTGGGTAGGGGAAAAGGACGCAGGATGTGCTGGCTAGATGGGGTGTTAGGAAGGTGGTGTAGGTAGAGGAAAAGGACGAGGGTGTGCTGGCTAGATGGGGTGTTAGGAAGGTGGTGTAGGTAGAGGGAAAAGGACGCAGGGTGTGCTGGCTAGATGGGGTGTTAGGAAGGTGGTGTAGGTAGAGGGAAAAGGACGCAGGATGCTGGCTAGATGGGGTGTTAGGAAGGTGGTGTAGGTAGAGGGAAAAGGACGCAGGATGTAAGATGGGGTGTTAGGAAGGTGGTGTAGGTAGAGGGAAAAGGACGCAGGATTCAGATGGGGTTTAGGAAGGTGGTGTAGGTAGAGGGAAAAGGACCCAGGATGTGCTGGCTAGATGGGGTGTTTAGTGGTTCTGCGTGAGAAAGGCCTTGATATCTAGGAAGGGCTTGAATGCATACAAGATACAGGTCAGTGGCGCACTGTGTGAAAGTTGTCCCCCTGTTGCTGATGAGCATTCTATGAAAGTAAGCAAACAGCTTACTTTCTCTTTTTTTTTTTTTTTGCGGCGCAGGTTCATCCCTGATTCAGCAATTGAAAGCCGCATAATGGCAGTGACTGTTTTCTCTCTGGGCTATCTCAACATCAGGAAGGGTAATGTGTGTGTGTGTGTACATTTATGTATATGTATATGTATATGTATATGTATATGTATATGTATATGTATATATATATATATATATATATATATACATACATATAAATACATGTATATGTAATATATATATGTATATGAAATATATATATTGTATGTCTTTGTTTAGCAAATCAAGTCACTGCAAGTGACAGCTGCAATTAAACGCCCTGTAAAATAATAAAAATTCAGTCATTTTCTTGCCTAATGGCCTGAATGAGTACAACAGTGTCACCCGTGATCTCTAGGCAAGACTTTAGTCAATTTATTAGAATGTTCTCTAAAGAAACAATAAATATAACTTTTGGTTGAATTGCTCGATATTTCTAATGGCACTGAATTGACGAAGGCTGCTTCAAGCAGGTACCTGTAAACCTTTGTCTGTCTCGTCGACTAATGACGATGAAGTACTTTTATTGTCTTTTTTTCCCTGGTCATGAAAAAAAAAGTCTTCAAAAAATAGGGTATGAGCATGTACAGGATTCTTGAAGGCAAACGCCCAAAACAGGAATACAGACTTTGATAAAAACATTACATTAATCTACACTCTCTTCTTCAGTATTGATCCACACATAGCATTCGCGAACTACTAAAACACTCATAGTCACCTTTTCCCTTTTAAAAATTCATAGACCAATTCAGACTATTATCTAAGGCGAATAGTCGGAAGGTTTTCAAAGTGGTGCCACCATTCAGTACCAAGAAACCTATTTACATATTCAGAAACCATTCAAAGTATTGATTTTGCCGATGTAAAAAAAGACTTCTCCTACATATCAATGATGCAACAGTCGACTGCCAGAAGAACGATGGTACATGAAAAACTAACAAAAAAAATTGGCTATATTAATTCTAGGCTAAATTTACTTAACATCTTGTTACGGAGTTTTGCTGATATTAGATGAAAGGTTTACAAAAAGTATTCGAAGTGTTATAAGGCCACAAGATAATATAAACGTCTCCTGTCCCACGGTAGGCTATATGAATCATTCGTTAAATAATAATTTCGTTACAAATTGTTTCACAAATTATACAGCAAGTATTGACTGGCCTATATCATGCAATATCCTATGGCACTGAGATACTATATTATTTATATATATATATATATATATATATATATATATATATATATATATATATATATATATATATATATATATATACACACACACACACACACACAACAACACACGAATTACCCCAAAAGATTGATTAAAATCTATCAATTATTGGTTTTTTGGGATAAAAGGGTTACATCATATTCCCGCTGATAGAGGTAACCTGTCAGAGATTACTTCTCACTAGCACTGCTGATTTAATGGAGAATTCAACATGCAAGTATCATTGTTTCTCGAGATCTAAATCATTACAATAAACATACATAGCATAAAATGAATAGAATCTAAAATTTACCAGTTTCTGTAAGAGGAGCTTCAAAATTAAACTCTTATGAGGACAGAATTTAAAGATAAAATGGTTGTTATTCCCTACAAATTATGTTTTTAGGAAATGACTTCTAACAAGTTTCAAAATGGAAAATGGAGGGAATACCCTAAGATATAAATATATGGAAATAGCTTTACAAAGCAAGAAAATCAAGGAAACTATTTGAAGTTGCACAAAGCGAAAAAAGCGAGATGGAATAACATAACTCATTTCATGAGAGAAATATGTAAATCTGTAGCCTAAAAGACATATTCCAAAAACCTTACTGTTAAATATAAAGTGGATTATCGTATCAGTTAGTTACAGATATGAGAGAGAGAGAGAGAGAGAGAGAGAGAGAGAGAGAGAGAGAGAGAGAGAGAGAGAGAGAGACTGCAATCAAGACAAACCTAGAGCGTGCTGAGTACCTTACCCAAAGGTACTTTGAAATTATGGCACCTGTACCCAAGAACCTTGCTTACAACACAATGACCAGTAACTGGGCCTACTCCAATGATCGCTATAACCATTCTACTCTATTACTAAAGAAATGTCATGGCAGTATCACATTATTCAAACTAAAGCCTGTGTGTCCAATATAGCCTTCCATAACTGGTGGTTGGAGGACTGAACCAAAGGCCACAAATTTTTAATGTGGCTAGAAATAGAAACTAGAAAAGAAAAAAAACAAGGCACTGTTCTGATAGAAATGGGAAATAAAAACAACAGAAAGATACCTGATAAATTAAATGAAAGAGGGATGACAATAAACAAGAAAATAACACTGAAAGCAAGACAGTGAGATCCCAGAAAATAGATGATTAGTGGAAACCCGGCAGGTTTAAATATATACAGGAAACGGAACAAGAAAATACAAGTACTACATAGTAAACCTTGCGCCTCTAAAATATTTTTTTATGAAAATTTTCTTCACGAACCAATACTTGCAACATATATAAATGGTAATATATAGTTTTTTCTGGTCTACAAGATCTATTCCATTTTCTATTTCAAGAGTACAAGGAAGAAATATGTATTAAGCTGCAGCAGTCAAAACGATGAAAATGTAATGGTGGACATAAGATAATACTGAGCAAAGTAGGCAGCTCTACATTCAAGGTGAAAGAAAAGTAACGGAGTCAGCAAGATGGACTAGTGTAAAGAAAAAAACAGGCCTTGCTCTATCTCCGTTTAGAGCTTTAGAGTTCTATACCAGGATAAACCTTTGGCGAGGGCGATTTGCAAGACGTTACTCTGATTTTCACATACAAATATTTATATCGATATGCATCACTGCATATTCCGCATAACTTGTCAAATCCTCAATATCACAACACTCAACAACAAGACTAATGTTTCTACTTGCAAATCTCACTATTTTATGACAAATGGCAAATATTACTTTATTACCCAATTATAAAAAAAAAGATAATCAACACAGCAATCACCACAGCTAAACAGAATATTAATATCACCTCATCATTCAGGCAGACCTGTACTGCCATCAGAGACTAATCTGGATTCCACAACCTCAGAATATTGTCCAACAGATGAGGAAAGCATTATGTATTACAACACCCACATTTGTAAAGTAAGATCACCCACATTTGTAAAGTAAGATCAAGTTCCCCACTTATGGGTGAACAACCATGTAACAAGAGTTTGTTCACTTACATCATAGTTTCAAATATAGAACTATCACCCTGCATCTTTAGATTTTATCGTATGGTGACTTCTATAAATTCATCAAACAAAGTTGATTCCTCCGGAAAATAGGGCAAGCTTCTGAGGGCACCATTTAACAAGTAAATTCAAATTTGAAACTCCTAATATTGCAAAGCCTACAAAGAAAACAACAAAAATCCGATTAGATCTAGGAGGTTGTGACAGAGTATCTTTAAAAAAAATTACCTAAAACAATTCCACATCATGCATTTGAGGAGTTATGCCATTCAAAATTCAAGACGTTAACATTTCAAGAGCACACCACTAAAACCAGCGACCCATTAAATCCTTTAGTGCACAGAGAATTGATCGATTGATGACGTCAGGGAGTCCTATTTACCCTATCTGCCATTTGTTTGTACGGAAGTTGGCGTCCAGTGCGAAGCGCTTCCGTGTTCCTAATACTTATTCGTTAAAGTGTGTTTTGCAGAGCACTCGATTTTACTGATATCGTTATGTATCGTTATCTGTACACGCACACACACACGCAAGCACACAAACATTATATATATATATATATATATATATATATATATATATATATATATATATATATATATATATATATATATATATATATATATATATATATATATATATATATATATATATATATATATATATATATATATATATATATATATATATATATATATCATATATGTAAATATATATACACCTAATATATATGTACATATATCAATCAATCAATAATTTCCTGTGGCACCCACAGTGATGCATAGGGCCTCGATGAACGCCACCACATTCTGTCCTGGACTAACTCCTCAAGATCTCCCAACACTAATTTCCTGCTTCCCGCCTCATTGTCCTCAACCACTTCTCCTTTGGCCTACATCTACCTCTCCTACCAAGGAAAACCCACCATGGTGTTTCTCGTACTATTCCCTGTCTTCTATAAACATGGCCTAAGCACCTCCAGCATGAGAACCTAACATATTCATCAACTGGCTGCACCCCTGTTACCGTACTTCTCTAATTCTGTTTTTATATATATATATATCCTACCCCTCAAATTAATTATTAATTCCTAATATTCTTCTGAGCGCCTTATTTTGAAATGCTAAGAATTTATTATCTGAAGTCACTGCACTGTACCATGATTCAATGCCCTTAAATTAAAATATTCCTAACCATTACCTTATAAATTTTGATTTTTGTATGCACAGAAAAATTACTATTATCCCATATTTTTAAGCGTTTTCACTGCCTGATGAGCCTTTTTTAATCTTTCCATAAATTCTGTGTTCAAAGAACCATCCTTATCTAAATAAGTACCCAAATATTTTAACTTATCCACTTGCTTTACAAATATGCCTTTAATTAGACAATTAGACTCATGATTTCAGTTTTTCCACTATTGATGACCAAACCAACCTTTCGACTTTCACTCACTATAGCAAAATCCATCTAGCTTTGCAGCTAAGCCCTGCTCACTGATTATGTCACGACCATTCCTTGAAGCTGATTGGTTGGCAATGGTTTCGAAAAGTTGGTTAATCTATGGTTCTTTTCATCTTCATTTATTTAGCAATGGTTGTTTTACAGAACTAAAATACGTTCTGCTGATTATCATAAGGAAACGTTATATTATCCCCTGAAATAAAATCATAATGCACATCTCTCTAAAAATGGTAAAAAAAAAGGAAAATATGAATGAAGTTAAGAGTGTTCCACGATGCTGCAGTGTTGTGATTCGTAAATAAGGTTCACCTGAATAGGGAGGTGAGTCAGTGACACAGGGAATGTCTGCCTTCGAATCGGTGCACTTGAATCACTGGACAATGATAATTACCGTCTGATATTGTCAAGCGTGTTCACCATTCTAAATTTAAACACAGACTTTATCAGAACTATGCAGACTGGTATTTCATATTGAGTTCACGAAATTGTACTGCATTTTAATAGTCATAAAATCTATTTCATCCCAATCGTTTACACATTCGGAGGTATGACAAGCAGAGACTGCACTCTACAAAACCAGAATATGCCCATGCTTACCTTCAAGTTACAGTATGATAGGCTATACGAGTCATATTGGATATAATTTGCTGAGAACTTTCTCAAGGACATTTTCTCCTTTCAAAATAACAGGATCATAAAAATGAAAGTAGACCTATAGTGTGCTATGTCTGTCGGTTTACGCAGCTTATGACGTTTGGATTATAGGCCTATCCCTATCTTATATTCAGCCGTTTTATTGTGGTTCTTGTTGTAGTTATTCTAGTTTTTGTTGCTGCTGTTATGGTGCTTGTAGTGTCTTCGAAAATTTTTCATATGGTAACCTAACAATGCAGAATAAACATAGATCTATTCATAAAATACTGGTGTAAAGAATTATCTGCCTACTCTTGTTAATTGAAATTTAGTTATTTGTTTTAATTAAAAGTAATCGAGATATTTATGAATATAGTCTATGCAAGAATATTCTCCTAACAAGAGAGAGAGAGAGAGAGAGAGAGAGAGAGAGAGAGAGAGAGAGAGAGAGAGAGAGAGAGAGAGAGAGAGAGAGAGAGAGAGAGAGAGAGAGAGAGAGAATTTACTGACTCTTATGTATCCTTTTGTCCAAGAGGATAATCTACAAGAATGCCCCCAAAATCAAGTGATTCATGGGCTACTCGCAGACTGCTTTGGATCATCTCATAACTTTTTCTGCTATCATTTTTTTTTTCTTATTTCGTTAAGCATCTTATGATATCTTCATACCATGGCCTTCATTTTCATAGAAATGCTACAGCAGCCTTATACCTTTTGTAAATATACTTTCAAAATATACTTCATGTAGAGCATTTTGATAGTTGTCTGTAAGGCTGAGACAGTCCTATGACTGATCTGTGTGTGCCATCGGCTACGTACCCACAAGTTTTAATTTTATTCTCTGTGGTATAAGTGGCGTTGCAATTACTATGGCCATCCACGCATTTATGTGTATGTGCACTTATGTGTGTACATTCAACTAACCACATACATTGTATATCGTGGAAGTGAAACTACTATATTAATTAAAAGCTACTCTATTTCCAACAGATATGAGTAGAATACTATTTGCGATAAACTGACGTGTCATTGCCTCAAAATATAACATTGACGTGTAGGCCTATGCCCTGCCGTTGCCTCAAAATATAAGAAACTGACGTGTAGGTCTATGCCTGTCCACGGCCCTGCCATTACCTCAAAATATAAGAAATTGACGTGTAGTTCTATGTCCTGTCATTGCCTCAAAATATAAGAAATTGACATGTAGGCCTAATCTCTCAATGATATTAACATTTGACATGCAGGATTATGAAGAATTAATACCCTAATATCAGAACTGGCTGCATAAGTCTATGCTTCATTTCAATTAATGTGGTCTATGTGGGATCGATTCTGTAGGCCAACACCAATTTAAGAGAAAAAGCAAGATGCTTGTGTATTTAGGATGCGCATGATCAAAATAAAAAAAAAAATGATCAAGATCTTCATACTGATATATAACTTAATATATCTTTTATCGGGGATATCAACTGCACACTTCACGACTCCGGGAACTCAAATCTGTGGTGTCAAGATTCATATACGAAACTCAACATTACCGAATGGAGTCAAATTCGTACTGGTAATCATTTGGACTGTTAACTAGTGTGACGTCATTCCCCTTCGAGGGCTATCCAATCACTGGCGTGCAGTGGGCGGGGCTTAGCTGCAAAGCAAGGTGGATGTTGCTATGGACAATCCAACACACACTGCGTTTTTTCTGGTCCCTCGCAAATCAAAACTATATCACCAGCATAATCTAAGTCAAGAAGTTTCCCATTTTCTCCCAGGAGAATACCCGCATACGTTTCTCTTTTAACCCATCTCATAACGCAATCTACGACCAATACAAACAATAGAGGAGACAGAATGCCATCCTCAGTTAGACCAGACTAAGGCTAACTTCAAATGGATCACTCAAACAACCATCAACCATCACTTTACAAGATGTGCCCTCATGCATGTTCATAATAACCCTTTCAAACTTATCCGGCATTCCATAATGCCTCATGACTTTATACACACACATTATATATATATATATATATATATATATATATATATATATATATATATATATATATATATATAAATATATATATATAAATATATATATATATATATATATATATATATATATATATATATATATATATATATATATATATATATATATATATATATATATATATATATATATATATATATATATATATATATATACATATATATATATAATATATACATATATATATATATATGTGTGTGTGTGTGTGTGTGTGTGTGTGTGTGTGTGTGTATAGGCTATATACTGTATATATAATATACAACAGAGGGAAGCTCTTTATCAGCATCCATCGACAGTTGATTTCACCGTTAAAGGATAAAAAAAAATATTATTGAAAACAACTGCAAAAGATAACAGCGGGAACATTTTACTGTTTACTTGAAAAGCCAATTCCCTCCTGTGTTAATGAATCACCACGGGGCGAACCAGATCTTTCTGCAAGTGTTTAGTCTACCATCCAATTGCTATCTGGGAGAAAAGAAAATTACTTCACCGAAAGGCTGGACCGAACTAATGATGAACAACTTGAAGACGCAATACAGAAAGGTAACAAGAGAGTGTTTTGTTGGATTTATTGCCCATAAGTATCCAAATTTTTATATTTTGTTTATATGTACCAACAGGAAATAACTCATGGACCGGTACAATAAGCAGAGGTCATAATCAACTGTTGAAGTCCACATAAGAACTTTGAGCAAATAAAAACTAGGGGAAAAATTTAAGATGGAGAAATCGCAAATGTTACCAATTTATGTCTTCATTTCTTGTTTATCGTTCGTTGTCGAAAGTTTTTTAACATTTTTCAGTATTAAGAAGGGAAATGATTTATTCGAGGAAAATACTGAAAAAGTACAATGGATATAACAGAATGAGTTTCAAGATCGAGCTTGAGAGCATGTGAAAATCTATTTGTACTGCTCTTGTATACGATGAATGGGTGCATGTACGTTTTTCATACAATTCCTCATATACCTGCGAATTATCGCCAACAATTACCTATACATAACTGCTGAATGCATATTTTTCCAAGATGATAAGCGTTTTCATATCTATTCCTTAAAAAGCATGACACATTCATATGAAAATATACGGTTAATATCTAGAAATACTTTAATATCAAATTATTTACTGGATCCTTATTTCATAAAAATAAGGATCCAATAAATAATGATATTAAAGTATTTCTAGATATTAACCGTATATTTTCATATGAATGTGTCATGCTTTTTAAGGAATAGATATGAAAACGCTTATCTTCTTGGAAAAATATGCATTCAACAGTTAGACTATGTATAGGTAATTGTTGGCGATAATTCGCAGGTATATGAACAGCTATATGAGGAATTGTATGAAAAACGTACATGCACCCATTCATCGTATACAAGAGCAGTACAAATAGATTTTTAAAAAACTAATGATAATATTAAACAGTTAGTAAAAGATAATGAATATTCTGTATTGCTGACTACTGAATGCTGGTCTCCGTTGATGTCACAGAATTAAATTTTGACCCTCAGAGGGCTGATAACCAAATTTCCCCAATTTACTTGCACATAGCTGACCTGTAATTTCCATAGAACTTGACTAAAACCCTGTAATAATAATTACAAATGAAAAACCATACATTACTTGTCATTACTTAACTCACGTGTCAATAATTGAGTATCGCATCTGGCTTACATCCATAAAGAATTTTCGTAAACTTCTCCAAAAGCAGCCAGTGTAAACCGCACTCGTGACCTACTTGTTTCTCTTCATCAACTCAACGAGTGTCGGTTTTCGGGTAGCTAGGGCCCACGGTCTAAAAAAACCACATTGCCTACACACGTCAGTTCACTTTTTCTTAAAAGAGGATAAAACTGGAACTATTTTATTTGGCATTATATAGCCTATAATAAAACATGCTGCTTCAAGTCCTTAACAACACAAAAAATACCCTGAATTCTGAATTTTTTTGTTTGAATAGTATGCTGTATCTGTACACATTTACACAAATATTCACACAACCACGCCATTATGACTGTTAGGCTGATACAATTAACTACAAATATGACAGCTCATCCTTTCAAAATAATCAGATGGCATGGTTGACTGCTATATTTTATGTACCCTACATTTATTAAGTGCCAAGTGACAAAGCATGCTTGATAACGGATTGCGACCAATGATATCAGAGCGCAGGCACTGGAATGCACTGTCATAGTAAATGGTGAATTATACCTTCCCTGAGATAAATCATGTCTTTGTTGGTGTCCACCTGTTAGACAGCCACTGCAAATAGGTATACTCTTTTTATCAGTGCACACAAATTTTATTTTAGTCTACTTTATGGTTATCAGGCACCAGAGCAATCAGTGAAATACACGAGCACCTAGAGCACTCACGCATAGGCCTAAATCTAAAATTTCGACTTATATGTTTATCACGAGCTTAATATCTGGACGTACCTAGAAAAAAAAAAACTTTTTTTCCAAAGAGACAAATCCTTGCGTAATTTTATTAAAATGGCATTACAAATCTGAACGGAATTCGTACCAAGCAGGCAAGGGTGTAATTAGATATCAAAGTCAACAAATGCTTCACTGTAGGCATGGTAAGCTAGTTACTAACGCAGGCATATATGGCCAAAAACAAAGTTGGGCAAAAGAAAGCTAGGCCAAGTCACGGGGAATCTTTAACTGAAGCAAGCATGTGAGAATTCCAATGCAAATCTCGGTTGCATACTGCAATCAGTAGGTTTTGATGAGCTTTGTAAGAGCTAGATGAAATTTATTACAATACACATTAAACATTATATCAACCGCCAAGCTTAAACACTGCATAACCTTTAACTGAAACTAATAATTTATTATTCAAGTTCGTTACAAAAAAAATAATTATATATAATTACACTTACCTTACTACTGTCGAATGCGTATCAATTCCGCACTAGGCTAATCACCTGGGAAATACTAAAGACCACACTTCAAAACAGTCAGCCTTCAGGCTGTTTTCATTTCATGGACTTAACAGTATTGCTTTTCAACAACTGACCTTGGGCTTTGCTGTTTTCACTAATATAAAGGGCGTGACTGATAAGCTTTAGATGCTGCTTCTGCCATTTTCCTCCTGTTCACCTGTCTATTAATGTCAACCGCCGTTTTTCACCACTTGAAAACTGTTCCCCTTATAGCACATCCCGACTTGGAAACTCCAAGGGTTGTATTATTTTCAACCCAGGTCGTTAAACTAAAAACACTTATTTTCAAGGTCTGAGGTCTAACCTCGCCGGACTCTATGAATTACACTTATCACAATTTTCTTTAATAGGTCGGCACTCTATCAAAATACACTTGGCCCGACTAGGGTAATTTTTCCAAACTCTATGGCTTATATCTTTCGTATGAATTCACATTGTGCATAAATTAAAAGGGACCGTTGTGTTCTGAATACATCAGTCTTATTGTTGGATATGTGTCAAAAAGGCGAGTTAAAGGGGGAATGATTAGGAAAACAAACCGTCATTTCGACAACCTGAAGCGCTGCACACTACCTACGTACACTCTTCTCGCTGCCAAGCGAGGGAATGACAGGTCTTTATCCCGTGGACCTCGAATCCTCGCGCTATTAGGCTCGCTCAGGGGCCCCTTGCAAATCTACTCACTGTACCGATCTATTGACCAACAATTTTTACCGCCATTTTCATGCCAAAATTTATATATACATCTGCTACTAATTTCAGAGTGGTCAAATTTTTTATAAAGAAAACAAAATTTCCCTTTTCTATGGTAAACAAAACGATTTGACAGATATGCCACATACACATCACTATTGTTTTTACTAGAGCATATTAGTTGATGCTTTTACCTTTACCAGGCATTCATGCTAGTGTCAAAAAAAACGCCAACTATGATGGAAACAAAAACTGATATGACTGTACGGCCAAATGAAATGGGTCTACGACTGAATTATGGCGGCGTTTTCGTTACGCTCAATCAAGGGCTGATTGCTCCTGCATATGAACAAACCACCTGTAGGGACTGTTCAACGCAGTCAGGTGAGCGGGCGACAAATAAACAAAACTTGAATTTGACGAACAATGATTGTTATAATTTCGATCTCTAAACCTTATATGTCATTTGGTGTTATATGCGCACTGTTTGGTACTACAGTATAATAAGAAACAGTGTTCAGAACGCGAAAATTTTAATTTTTTGTTTTTCGTAACAACGAATCCTGTGAAAAATGCATAATTAAAACGTAATTAAATATTTTAGTAAGAAGCTGAGTTAGAACAGAGGTGCTTTTCGTATTAACGTAACATCTGCTATTTGTAAACCAAATAAAATCATTCTAGAAGTTAATGCAAAATGAAGTGAGCTGTCTTGACGATTGTTGTAGGCGCTAATGTCAAAAAGGATTTGTAAGAGCTGTTTCCACGACTATTGAGAGCATCCTCATTTTCACCAAATGTCCTTGGATCTGTTTTCCCTAAGTTGTTGTACTGTGAAGGAATCTCAGTAGATTGTATCGTGTGCTGTTCATTTGGCAGCACTTTCCAAATCAATAAGCTTCAAGCTCTCTGTGTAGCAAGACTACCTACAACGGTTGAAACTTGGGATTGCGCGTGCGTTTTTGTTCTTTTACTTTTACGTTGTCGATTTTATTCCCTAATACTATGATTATGATTACTGAATCTGTTCTGTTAATATTTCTGCTGGTCCTCGCGTTTCCAGTGGCAAATATTAAAAAGGAGTTTCTGTGTCGGGTATAAATGAGCGTCTCACTTCTGCAGTTAAACTGGAGGAAAGTTGTATTCTGTTAATTTTCTGTTTTGAGTAATTAGAGACAGGTTTGTTGTAAAACAATGCTTAACATTTCATTCTTATTTTGTAGCAGATAATCATGAACAGGAGATTAACAACGAAAACCAAAGGTGATTCAAACTTGTCGTAAACTTTTGAGTCAAGCAATTCTATTTTTACGGAGAGTAACCATTCAGAGCGGTCAGAATCTATCGAGATCACAAGAAACGAGCTAGAAAGAAAAGAAAAATTTACAGGTGAAATTGTCCCCGTTCTCATCGGTAATGAGATACCTGCCTCCAAGGTCCATAGAGATGTATCTCTACAGACCTTGCCCGCCTCTTCAACAGAGGCATAGGGCATTGTGCGGATGAGAAAAATCTCTTTTTTAGCCAATTGCTCTATGATTTCAAAGCGCAAGTTCGGACCGGATGTGCACCATGGTATAAAGGGCAGGAAACGTGAACAAGAGCAAAAAGGAGTCCCAGTTGGTAGATGTGGTTCGAATGTATGGTTGATAAAAGGGTGTATTGCAAGTATGGGAGAGGCAGTAATTCTGGAAAAGCAATTTCCACCCAGCCCGTTTTACGAATTAGTATTTAGAGAGAGCATTTATATATATATATATATATATATATATATATATATATATATATATATATATATATATATATATATATATAATATATATATATATGTATATCATATATATAATATATATGTATGTATATCATATATATAATATATATATATATATATATATATATATATATATATATATATATATATATATATATATATATATATATATATATATATATATATATATATATATGTATAGGTATGTAGAGTATATAGAATTTAGGCGAAAGGCCAAGCGCTGAGACCCCTGTGGTAATTCAGCGCTGGAAGGGAAACTGACGGTAAGAGGGCTTGAAAGGTATACACAGGAGGAAAACCTCCCAGTTGCACTGTAAAACAATTGCTAGGAGAGGGTGGAAAGTAAGATGGAAGAAAGAAAATAGGAACGGATGAACAATTAAAGGAATGAAAGGGGTTGTGGCTATGGGGCGAAGGGACGTTGCAAAGACCCTAAAGTAATGCCTACAGTGCACCACGTGAGGTGCACTGATGGCACTACCCCCTTACGAGGATATATGTACCGCATGTATGAATGTATATACAGTACATATATATACATATATATACAGTATATGTACATATATGCATAAATATGTATTTGAGTGTAGACACAAACACATACATGTCCATGTATTCCACAAAAAATGCTAAATACCTTTGTACTGAAACCAAATGTATACCTAATGAATACGTATGTGTCAGAATAGAGCAAAATAGTGCTGTTTTTATGTATTGCTATTATACTGAGAGGCGAAGGTAAAATTCTTCCTAGTCATTATCCTTGTCATTTTAAGGTTCAACTACTGTAATTATAATTCTCGTTAATTCCAGTATGATATTTTCCAGATACAATTACTCCCCTATTAACGTCATGCGCTGTTCCAGGTAGTGAGGCTGACCCTTGGCCTTTAATGGTTCCCCAGGCGCCCCACCTATGGATGTTCATGACAATAAACATGATTTATATGTTGTTTGTAATTGCCTTGACGGAGATGGCGCGTGTTTGTGTCTGGATGTGTGCGTGGATACTGTGCGTCTACTGTATGTTCCTATTTCAAGGTCCTACGATATGATATTATGTTGCTCAGCAGTACTAAGACAAGGAGACTTCACCTACGGAATGGAATGGAATGTCAAGTTTAGGCCCAAGGCCAATCGCCGAGACCTCTGAGGTCATCCAGCGCTGAAAGGAAAATTAAGAGCAGAAAGGTTTGAGAAGCTTAACAGGAGGAAAACCTCAGAGCAGTTGCACTATGAAACAATTGTTAAGAGAGGATGGAAAGTAAGATGGAAGAAAGAGAATATGAACGGGTAATGGAATGAAAGGGGTTGCAACTAGGGGCCGAAGGAACTCTGCAAAGCACTTCAGTAATGCCTACAGTTCACCGCATGAGGTGTACCGACGGCATTACCCCGCTGCGAGGGTCTGACCTATCTACGAAGGGATTGGCTTACACTATGTCTTCTAAGTCAAATGGAAAGGCTTTGCATACGCATATTTTCACCAGCACGAGAAAGGTTTTTTTTTTTTTTTTGAGATCCATTATATTACGTGTAACTGAGTAGGTTTAGAAAAGACGGCGAAGAAAGTGTCGCAGAAATTGCTGGATGGAATTAATAGTAACACAAGGTCAATCTTTTAACTCAATGAGAGGACTCTTGAACCGAGTCAAATTTATAATGGAAGAAGTGGTTGTTGGATCTGTATTCATACAATAAACGAAATTCGTTGAAGTTAACTTTCTTTGAAGTGTATCTGGAAATAGCAGAGCAGATGAAAAGATGAAATCGAAGGTACGAAGATAGTTGGGTGGCAGGAGAAGAAAAATTAAGGGAAAAAGATTGGCAAGCACTGTGTACAGTATAAGATATTTCAGAGCTGAGAAGATCATCTCAAAGGGCTTGCAAGTTAAATAGTTCAGTAGCTTCGTAAGTATGTAATGGGGCACAAGCATTTCATCCTAAATGTAGTAGCCGGAGACGAGTAGTATTAGTTTTGGTAGCTGTAGAAGGATTATTTCCTTGTAACGTCTCCTCCATTGCATGGAAAAAAGCTGTAGTCCAGCTTTTCTCTGAAGTACCCTGGTGGAATGACAAACAATATATATATAATTTTGCTGAAAACAAAATCTACTCTTAGAGAAGCATTTCAGGAATAAAATTCCTTTGACAACATGAGATTTATTCATTTCGTTTTCACTCATATTCCAAAGTCATAAAACATTCCAAAGTCATAAGACAGTCTGTTCTCTCCCTTAACGCATCCCCTTTTTTTTATATAGTACTACATCAAACGACGCCTGAACCAGCGAAGTGATGTGAGTTAGCGCTTCCCTCCAGATCAGCAACAAGATTTATGTAGTCAACCTTGTCTTCTAATCTCCGTAAGGCCACTTCCAGCGACGCTTCGTCCAGCTGGAAGGAGGGATAAACGATGGTGTTATGTTGCATATGCCCGAAGAGGAAGATTATTTCTCTGTAAATCTTCCCAACTAAACTTAAAGAAATATAATTTACAGCAGTAAGGTAAAAGAATTGGAAAAACAGTTACTTACTTGACAAGGAATATGATCGTGGATATTGGGTCGTATCCGGTAGTCAAGTTCATGGCAGAAATGCGCGTAGTCAATCATGCCATCTTCCCGTTTGAAGCTGTTTTTGGAAGAATAATTAGTACTACGAAAGTGACAATCATTGCATTTAGAAAAACAGAGCACCGAAATTTCAAGTTTTCTTTCGGTTCCAGGTGCTTTTACGGACTATTCGTTCAAATGACTTTCTAGGTCAAAATATTGGATGAATATGTCGGGTAACATTCAGAACAATCTTTAAGCCTCCATTTAACATAAAAGGTTTACGAAATACAAGCTACAGTGAAAGGCCTTAAGAAATTCATAAGTTCATACTCTGCATGGACAGTAACCATTCATGCTTTTCCAAGGTGATGACAGCAAACCAAAATCAACAAGACTAATGAAATAATTTTACTGTTAGTTGCCCTGATTTTGAGATTTAGACAAAAAAAAATTGAAATGTTTGTAAAGCTTCACTCCTAACAAATGCGTGGGCAATTCCTCATAACCAAATTTAAAGTATTCACGGAGTGAATCCAACAGAAACGTACTGTGCATATCATATGCGGCCACTTCTATTTGTCAGTAAATCAATACGTCTAAGCAAAATGCTGCATACGTTGATAAATAACTTTCTGAATAAATGGCCAATTGACATTAAAAGCTGAACTTCTCCACAGGCAAGAATGGGAGAATATAGATTGTGTTCACATCCAGGAATTCACTAACGCATTAAAATATTTGATTTAGATAGCCCAATACACCAGTCAAGACAAACATAATTAGATAAGCAAATGAGCTCATGAACTAAGAGAAGAATATTTCCTCATAATAAATACAAGTCAAGTACAAGAGACTGCTTGTGACCAGGCTCAAAGAGCAGGCTGAAGATATTATGGGCGAGCGATTATTTCAGTTTAGCGATGGATGTTATCTTTCTTAGACAATTTAACCTAAGATGTGTGCGGAGACACAGACCTAGACTAACGCTGCTTTCATTTCACCACTTTAAAAGCACCCATTACCCTTTCATGGATACCAAATGCTCTAGGGAAGAGCTCTTGAAACTAGACGCATCTGTTGATTTCGTTCTTAATCTCGCTGGTGGTGTTTGAAAACCGTAAAATGAATGAAACAGGATGACTAACGATAGAGATATTCGATCCCCACCTTTCCACCAGGGCGTCGGTGAGTGCTGTCGGGAAAGGAAGTCTGGTAGCCACTACAGCAGCCCTCAAGTCACTTGCGGGCAGTACGCCCTTTGCTTCGATGTCACGCCCACGCAGTCCAGACATGAGGTCAGGAATTCCTTTGGAAAAAGAGATTTCTGCTATGCAGCTTCATAATTCACCATTATGCGGTCAATTATTCACTTTTAAGAACTTTACGTCTACCACGAGGTAAGTGGCAATTACAGTGTCTTTTTAAGCTATTAGCAAAGGCGATTTTCATATTTCCTTGTAAAAACATTGACGCTTGTGAAATTTTCAGTGAGATCAGCAATATGCAATAAAACAAGCACTAATCTACTCAAAAGCTTTTGCTATCTCCTTCAACAAAGGCTAAGCTCCGTCTGAGCACCATACCTGAATTCAGTCTGGGGAACTCAAAAACAGACACTGTAGAGTCGAAGACATAGAAATTGATGACGAATTCCCTCTCTCGGTCTTTCTCCTTGTCGGTGACAAAGCGCAGGATGGTTCCTTCATAGCCGTCCCTGAGAAGAGAGAGAAAAATTCTGAGCGAATGCCCATCACTTCAACTTTTAAATTAGAGAGAGAGAGAGAGAGAGAGAGAGAGAGAGAGAGAGAGAGAGAGAGAGAGAGAGAACCATGAATCATGTTAAGAAGTAAAGCTGGAAATTAGCTTACACTTCTTAGCTTAGAAACGGCATAATATAGCAGGATAGTTCAGAAAACATCGTATCTGGTGTCGAATTTTGCCTTCCCTCGTTATTCATTGGCAACATAACCTTATAGAAGCACTCTCAAAAACTGCATTTTTTTCTTTTGGCATTTCACAACTTAGCTCAGAATGTGAATTTTCATTTCTACGGCGATGGCTGAGGCTCACGTACAGGAAGTGTCATCCAGCTAAGGAAATGTCACCTGGCGTCATCTACCAATTTATCCAATGACCTGAGCCCTATCTGTCCTACCTGATGTCGCGGGCGTGATAACCTCCCACTATCGTAGTGACCGTCGTGGGGAGAGGGTGTAGGGGGTCTCTAGGGGGCTCTTCCAGCCACCGAGGATCCAACGGAGTGATTCGGGGCGTCTGGTGCATCCCGATGTCCTTCTGCAGGTACTCGTAGCCTACAGGTACTTGGTCTGCGGAGGTTCGAGTCAGAGATTAGTGTGGACAGTATTAAAGAGAAGATGTGAAGTCTCAAAACTGTCCATGAATTACATACTTCAGTTTTCGAAATTCTGGCATTATGGTATTCATATTGTATCCTTCATTTTTATTACTGAGCAAGTAATATATATATATATATATATATATATATATATATATATATATATATATACACACATATATATATATATATATATATATATATATATATATATATATATACAGGGTGATTGAAAAGTAACTCCCTATTTTAACATTCTTATAATTTATTTCTTATATATAAATTTTACAAGAAATGAATGAGAAGAAAGCTTCTAACATGGATTTTTATTAAAAATTCGATATGGGCACCAGCATTTGCCACCAGCTTCTCAAGCCACCCGAGAAATAAATTCCTGAGATGTATGCTAGTATTGCACCAGCCCAGTTTTTTTTTGCCATGCCCCTAGGTTAGGTTAGGTTAGTACCTCTAGAGTAATTTTGGTGTGGGGAAACATACTGAGATCATTTTCAAGAAAATTCTATGGTTATTTTTTAAGATATGGCATCCCGCTTTTTTCAGGGAACGGTTCCAGTATTCAGTTACATCTGAGGAAAATGCACCCTGAAACCACATCGACTGATTTTACTAAGAACTCTTGTGGGATGGAAGACATAACTTCTTGTATCTGCCCTTCAAGTTCTCCCGAAGTCACTGGCTTGGTAGAGTAGACTTGCTCCTTTAACCAACAGCAAAAAAAAAGCCGCAGGTTGTTAAGTCAGGGCCTCTGGCTGGCCACTCATGCAGATGACGACCCATCCATATCCCAGGGAAGTGTGCACTCAGCCATTCACGAACAACAATAGCAAAATGTGGAGGAGTGCCGTCTTGCATGAAAATCAAATATTCAGTATTCTCCCTAGTACTAATAACTGACCAGGCTTCATCTTGCAGCATGGTGAGGTGCCTTTTGGCATTGTTGTTCGTGAATGGTTGAATGCACACTTCCCTGGGAGATGGATGGGTTGTTGTCCACATGAATGGCCAGCCAGAAGCCCTGACTTAACACCCTGCAACTTTTTTCTTTGGTGTTGGTTAAAGGAGCAAGTCTACTCTACCAAACCAACGACTTTGAAAGAACTTGAAGGGCGAATAGGAGAAGTTATATCTTCCATCTCACAAGAGTTCCTGGTGAAATCAGTTAATGTGGTTCCCGGGCGGTTTGAGTGCTGGTGGCGAATGCTGGTGCCCATATTGAATTTTATATAAAACTCCATGCTATACAATTTCCTCTCATATTCATATCTTGTAAAAATTATGGTTAAGTAATAAATTATAAGAATTTTAAAATAGGAGTTACTTTTCAATCACCTGTATATATATATATATATATATATATATATATATATATATATATATATATATATATATATATATATATATATATATATATATATATATATATATAATATATAGGGGCCCATAAAAACGCCAAAATGTAGAAAATAAAGGCTATATTTCAGAGATCAAGAGGTCTTTCTCCGCAGGTAAATAGTGAATCAGAAAAGGTAGCAGAAAAGCGGTATTTATACCAGAAAGTCCATAGGTCAGCCGTTACATCACTCCAGTTGACGGTTTCTCTTTGATGTTCTTAATCACTGGCTGAAGGAAGATTTTATCTATAATATCCGAATCCCAGGCGCCTCTTGAAAGATTCATGGTGTTTCTTTGTTTAATCAATGCTGATTCCACCATCTGGCTTTTGAACCGAAAATTGCTGCAATAAATTATACATGATATATTCCAGTTTATTCTGTGGTTATGGTTATTTATGTGGTTAAAAATAGCTGAGCTCTGTTGTCTGTACCTAACTAAACGTTTATGCTGTGGTAATCTCTTAGGGAGTGATTTGCCTGTAAAGCCAGTATAAGATTGGTCACAATCGAGGCAAGGGATTTTGTAAACTCCTGCGTCTTTGGGGACTGGCTTTTGTTGGACGTTAATAGGGATTTGGCTATGGTATTTGGGTAGGTAAAAGCAAAAGGGTTTAGAGTTTCCAAGAGTCTACGTCACCGTCTTAATCCTGTCCATGTGCGGGATTTTTATTTTATTGTTGGGTGTCTTTCTGGTCTTGTTTGTGGGTGGACAGTAGGAAATAGTGTTTGCTTTGTGGATCGCTTCCTCAGTTATATGGTCAGGTATTTTAAAGACGACTGCTGCTAAAGGATTTGTTCAATTTAATTTTCCAGGAAATCCGAGTAGCGAAAACGTACAGCTCTATGCCAATCTTGACAGAGATGTCATAATAGCCATAAAAATGGATGTATGACAGAGAGAAAGTTGGTTTTCTATATATGGTAGATTTGTATTCTGTCATACATCCATTTTTATAGCATAAATAACCATAATCACAGAATAAATTGGAATATGTCTCGTATAATTTATAGCAGCAATTGTCGGTTCAAAAACCAGATGGTGGAATCAGCCTTGATTAAACAAAGAAATACCATGAATCTTTCAAGAGGCTCCTGGGATTCAGATTTTATAGATAAAATCTTCCTCCAGCCAGCGATTAAGAAGATTAAAGAGAAATTGTCGATGTAACGGCTGACCTATGGACCTTCTGGTATAAATACCGCTTTTCTGTAACTTTTTCTCATTCACTATTTGCCTGAGGAGGGAGACAGTTTGGTCTCTGAAATATAGTCTTTATTTTCCACATTTGGCGTTTTTATGGGCTCCTTATATTTAATGGCATTCTGTTATATACACACACATATTTATATATACTCGTATATATATTTATACAGTATATATATATGTGTGTGTGATATATATATAATATATACTAGCTGACCAACCCGGTGCTGCCTGGAAAAACTCTGAATGACATTTGATAAACTATAATATATATATATACAGTATATATACAATATATATATATATATATATATATATATATATATATATATATATATATATATATATAGGCTATATATATATATATATATATATATATATATATATATATATATATATATCCTCCTTAACATGCGCTCCCCTCTGTCTCTTTTTCACTCTCCCAACACACCCATTCACTATCAGAGAATTCAATTCAACAACCTTAATCCGTGTATTCACGATCAAATTTACCTGTCAGTTCATCAAAACTGCTATTAAAACTTACATGCAGACAACAGTTTGTGGGCGGAGACAGTCCACTCACCTGAATGGATGAACTGATGGTATTATTACCTAAATAATTTCCAACCGATTGACAGGTAATTGCACGTGTGGGCAGGTTAGCATCAATTTCATGACAGTCCGCCACTGTATTTCATCTGGGAAGTATCTCAGACTCTCTGGTCAAAAAATTAATAAATTATGTACTGTATAGACGTTATTCATTTCACTGTTAGACTGTTCAACGCTATTTGTACGCCTTTTATTAGTCCAAATCATACGATAAAAATTCAAAACAATATTTCCATGTGTTACAGACAATTTGGTATAGGCCTAGGCCAATGATGTCTTTTGATGATATGTGTTACTATAATGAAAGTAAACTTCACTGTCCATAAAAAGCTGAACCAACCCCTTAGTTCTAATTTAAACTCAACCATTAATATTGTATTGTCTTTTTTTAATAAGAAATATTTAGTTTATACTCTGTTACTCCTTTTTACTTCCTTCCTAATATCAGGTGAATTGCTGCAACAGTTAGCCTTCCACCCCTCATGATATCAAGAAAAAAAATGGCAAAGCACTTTCTTATATGGCCAACTTCAACTTGTGATTCATATTCTTTATATCGGTTTCAGTCAATTCGTACCTTTGGTAATAACGTAATCATGAATCAAACAAAATCTTTTCTCTTCTTGGAGTAATGTTAGGCAATCGGTTTTTATTGTTTTGAATCATTACGTGTTGATAAAAGATTAAAAGACAGATATGAATATATATATGTCATTCTAATATATAACCATTAACAATAATTTTGTTTTCCTAAATGACGGGAATATTATTGCTTACTGTGTATGTTTACATTAGCGAAAGGTACGAAATTGACGTGTTGTGCAAGATGTGAGCACTTCGACGTTCCTCGAAGGGCAGTAGTTGCCATTTCTTAATTTAATCCCTATTTGCACCATATACATTTACCCTCCATACACGTAAATTCTGCAAGTGTCTTTAGGAAAAGATTTCCGAATGTAATGATCTGCATTCCTGTAAAGTTCAAATCTAGATTTTTCAGTCATTATATCTTCCAGGTAATCAGTACTAAGCAACGTGAAAAGAAACTCATCTTCCGCATGCAGTGAGGTGTTTTGCCAATTCGCATGATAATTAATTCTAACTGTCAAATTCTGGAGTGTCCAAGGTGATATTTTGACTATTCCAGATCTCATTTAAAACGGCTTTAAAACGAAATACGTCACTATATCGACATACATCACCGTAACGTCACGAAGCGGTCGCTATAGCGAATTCCAAAGAAACTAACGAATTAATGAGGAAATTCGCATTTGTTCGGGCTACCATACATCTGAGGGTTTGCAGTGGGGGAGTTTAATGACGTCACCAACAGAAAAGTTGGAGCTTTCCACCCAAGCTACAGGTGACTTCCATAACGATACTGAAGAAAAGGTGGACTAAAAACGAAAATTTCATATTTGTTTTGTCTGTCACGGGGTAGGGGTTTGATTTTGAATTATAAACCTTTCTGGGGTGACATAGAAGCCGTGTGCAAAATTTTATCTGGGTCTGTCAAGCGATTTGGATTTCTATAGTAGGCAAACAAACATGCAAACTTTCACTTTTATAAGCATGTATATATATATATATATATATATATATATATATATATATATATATATATATATATATATAATGAAAATAATACATAGAATGTATGTGCCTTATGTTTTCCAATAACCGAAGCTCTTTCTCTCCTTCTCCTCCCACCCTCACCCCCAGAGAACAATGTCCCTCCTGTCCGATGTAACCCAAGCTTTTGTTGACCTATTCTTTAACTAAAATTACACTAAAAGTCCATAAAAACTTCCGGAATCTAATTTTATCATAAGTAAAAAAAATAGGACAATAAACATAATGCAAGTCACCAAGTGGTTTTCATAAGAAAACAGATAGAGGTTAAGAATAATATTTTTAAAAGGTCCAATATATAAATTGTCAAGTGCCAGAATTCCTCCTTCATAAATGGATCCATGTATGTATAATAATGTAAAAATTGTCTAAATAAATATTGACCTTATTCCGTAACAGGTACAAAAATGCTCCAAAGATTTGTTAGCATACAGTATTCTAGTATCTTTGTAAAACGGCACCTTCAGACTCCTCCTACTATCTCCCTTCTCCTTACTCCTGACCCCCTCTCCCGGTCAAGTTTCCCTTTGCTCTAGGTTCTTGCACACGTGTGTCTTGTCCCAGCTCCTGCTTCGTAAGCGCTTGTAGAGAACTTCTCTAATAACTGAGTTACCTTTTGTATACCATGTGATATTTTGAATTTGGGTATTGGGCAGAATATTTTATAGCTTATTGTTTGTGTTGGATAAATATAATCGTTCTGAAAGGTTCTCTCGGCTCTTCCCTTTCAAGGAGGGAAAAATAAGCTTAAGTACTTACCAATGTCAAAAACATCTTTTGTAGTAGATGGTTGTGAAAGAGTCGCATGAGGCGTCCTGCGACGGATATGGCATTCCCAGCAGGAGTTCAGAAGGCTTCAGAAAAGATGGACTGGGCAGCGCCTGTTGAACGTTATCCAAGTATTGGTTGCAGTGGCGAAAGTATACTATCTCTCTCTCTCTCTCTCTCTCTATGCCATTACACATCAGGAATCACTGATTAAATCAATATTATCGATTATTTTATTAATGCCAGGATCAAGGCCATTTCTTTTAATACCACATAGTTATGTGGGTGGCGTAACCATGCGATCACTAAACTAAAGCCTTTATGAACTTCATTTTAATAGCGATTCTTCAAAGCAATAGTTTCAAGGAGGTTAGAATTACTGTTCACCTGTGGTCTCTGGTCTTTGAGGTGGGCCCTTGCCTCTCGAAGACCAACCAAGTTCAGGGCTGGGCGACCCACGGCTCCTAAACTTTCTGCTCCGTTGACCTCCGACAGTTCTTGTGAAAACAACGCTTGAATTTCACGAAAAGATTATATATATATATATATATATATATATATATATATATATATATATATATATATATATATATATATATATATATATATATATATATATATATATATATATATATATATATATATATATATATATATATATATATATATAATATATATAATATATATATATATATATATATATATATATATATATATATATATATATATATAATTATATACATGCTGTATATGTATATCACATCCAGAAATTTCCTCTGCCAGGGGTGGCACTAGAGAAAAGACAATTAGCCGCTTCATACGCCTACACAAAACGCTCATCTACACCGCCAATCCCTGTACAAACTTTATGCCATTTGCCTCTATCTTGCCTTCATAGAGGAGTAATGTCGTCACTGCACCTCATCAGGAGCACTGTAGACATTACTCAAGGGCGTTTTCAGTGCCCCTTCGGCCCTTAGCTGCACCCACTCTTAAGTCTTGTACTTTACCTCCATTCCCGCTTCCTTTCTTCACATTTGCTCTCCAATACCTGAACTGCTACTTCTTAGTGCAACTGTGGGGTTTTATCCCAATTACTCCCACAGATCCTTGTACTTCATCTTCTTTATTTACTGGATCTTTTCGTCTTGCTGTTCAACCACTCCAACTCCCTCGTTTTTTCGTCTTATGCGCTGAATAGCCCAAGGTGCTCCAATGCTTGGCTTGAAAGCCGTAATTTCATAAATCAAATCAACCGCTATCTTGCACTAGCCTCGTGCTTCCTTACTATTTATAATCTTCCCTTCCAATTTTCTAGGACCATCTCAAAACACCCTGATTCATCCTTTCATGTGCACTAACCTTTTTCTTCTTCTGTGTATCTACTTTTCTCTCTTTTTCAGATCTCATGCCACATATATTACACCAACAATTTATTTTAACTTATTCTCTTTTTCAGATCTCACGCCACATATATTACACCAACAATTTATTTGAACTTATTCAAGATTTTTTTTATTTTATTTGTATCAACATCCACACCACCATAAATGAAACTGGTTTAACAATCTATCATATATTCCAAATATGCATTTCATTGGGATACAGCCTAACTACAATCGCTGCTTTACCTATTCTGTGACATCTCTCATCCTACCATCATCCATTATATTAACTCTAAAATACAAATATAAACTATTACTTCTAACCTTTCACCGTCCATACTACCATTCACCGCCCCATCTTCCTGGTTTTCATTTATTAACATAACATTTGCCTTTACTTTCATGTCTTGAAAACACTTTTGATCTTTCTCACTAGTTACTGCAGCTTCTCTCCACTATCCCAGTCAGTATTGTGTCACCTGCAAATATCAGCTATTCTATATTCCATTAGCAACCCGTTTTCTTACCCCAGAACTTTGCACCTCTGGCTTGTTACAGTCTTCCACAGATAACGATAATAAGCGGCCATGGAGGCGTGACACAACTTTATCTCAGACCCACTTTTACACCAGACCAGTCATTCTCCCTGAAACATATTCTAACACGTTCTTCGCTCTCATGATAATCACTTTAAATTCCTCTCAACAAATTACTCTCTAACCCATAAATCCTTAGAACTCTTCACTTTGCCTCTGTTAATTCTTTCATAAGCTTTTTCTAGGTCCATGTATGCCATATACAACCTTTGCTCTTTATGATCAAGCTTCTCTTATAACTATTTCATAATGGGCACTTAATCGACACACCTTGACCCTTATTTTAAGTCAAAATCTTCCATTTCAATCCTTTAGTTATGAGTCTTGCATACCATACAAATTCACTAATATAATGAGTAACTTTTTGCCTTTAAATTCTTACAGATGCATCTTACCTTTACCTCTATAGTTCCTCTCCCCTAATCCTTCCAAATAATTCGCTCACACAGACATAAGTGACATGCTCTAGTTAGCCACTTCAATCACGTCTTAAATATTGTACTACATCATTTCACTTCCAATAATACCAGTTCCATCCCTCAACCCTTTAATGTCTTCTTGGCATCCTCAACAATCACTTCATAAGCCTTCTCAAACTTACACTAACATCTTCCACTCGTGAGTCAGTTACAAATGCCACTTTTCAACAAATCTTGAAATTACTCAGTCCATCACGTGGACTGCATTACCTTCAGGTGGTATCTTTCCATTTTCAGTTCTTATTTTTACTCTAATTAAAGAACTTACTTATATGCATTCCTTTATTTATGTGACATGCATGCCTCTTTCTCTCTCTCTGTTTCCTCCAGAGTTCCCATCTAACCTTTTATGTACATAACTTTGTGTTCTGTAGTTGTATGCGTTTGGGCGGGTAATATGCTTTACACAAATACGACAAACAGAACACTCAATTAAGAGGCATTGGTTTTAAGAAAATATAAAAAATCATAAAAAATGCGGAAAAAAACTGCAGAATGGTATAACCCTTTTCACCTTAGCCACGGGTCCCCTCTTCAGGAATTTCTTAGGCAACTGGGGTTTGGCAGGCGTCAGGGCATCTTGATGGGGAGCGAGATGATGAACGCGGACCTCCGCTGTATCGTCCTCCAAGTAGTACCTAAGTTCCACCTTTTCAACCACAGGGTCGTGACCCCACCCATACTCATGTCGTAGCCGACCCATTCTCCAAAGAACCTGACGGTACCAGACTGAATTTAATGCATATGGTTTTCGTTTCATGTCAGTATATACAATTCAACACTACATAGAACATACAATCTATTCCCTTATCTGTGTACCAGGACTTCTTTTCTGACACTTCTGGTTCTCTTTCAATCCAACATGCTCAAAGTCTCCTTTTCATTTCTACAACACTCTAGATTTATACGTTTTTATTAATCTATCCTCAAATGTTTTTTATCAACAAAGCCTATGCAAGAAAGCATGCCATTCTACCACTTCTCAAGTTTCTTGAATTTAATTCCTCCTTACTCCACATATCAGTGTGATAATTCACCTGATAGATTCTATATTATTCTCAGACGAGCAGACAGAACTTGGGCCGATTCACACTGTACGGTTCGTCTTCGTACGGTTGTGAATCGCTTACGTTTCAGCAAAATGCCACTGCGTTCAGACGATGCGCATAGGATACAGTCAGTTTACAGGCAGCTGTTGCTCTGACATGGTGCCAAAAGACTCGGTTTGATGATGATGAAGAGAAGTCTTCAATAAGAACAAAATAGTATGAGTACACAAGTGCCAAATGAAGAAGTCTGAGGGTGAATTTTAGATTCTATGTAAGAAGTTGCAAGAAGGTGAAATAAAGTTTTACCAGTGCTTCAGAATGTCAAAAGCTCTATTCAGTTATTTGCTTCATAAGTTGGAGGAGGACTTGCTATCTGTTGACTGGATATTATCTATTACACTTTCCAAAACACAGCTATATAATAATAATAATAATCATCATCATATTTTTTATGATCATTGGTTGAATTAACAGTAATAGTACTAGATACTGAGTAATTAAATATGACGAGAATACTTTTCATATTGTAGTAAGAGTATCTATGCTACAAGAGACTGCCACCCAGAACACACCTCAGCAGAAAGTGGAAGGTATCGTTGCTCACACCAGCCAGTGAAGGTGTTACGTTTCTAAAGTGTACCCAGGATCCAGAGAAGAACTGGACCCTACGTGTACTGTATTAATCATGACGTGTACCTCTCGTACGTCGGGGATTTCTTCCGAACGTATCCCATGCTTATAGGAGAGAGCCCTACACAAGATAAATCATACCGCATTGTGTGAACAGCTCTATTGATTTCTGCGCGATGATAATTTACACACGAAAGCCATGCGAAGACGAACCGTGCAGTGTGAATCGGCCCTTAATCGGATCCCTATTATCGTTCTAACCAAAGTCCAAATATCAACCTTGGTTCTAACAAGTACTATATATCTCAAAAGTCTCATTCGTTGTGAAGAAAATAAATATGAGAAGAGGAATAATGATATAATTTACCTCTCTCTTTTTACTGAAAAAAACGAACAGATGTAAAAAACGCCATATGCTTCACTTGTTCAGCTGACAGATAAGAAATTTAGCCCCCTAAGATGGGACTTGCAAGGCATGTTTTGCGCACTGATTGCCATTGGGATTTGTGAAGCGTTTGTACTTTACTTATTCTTACTCTTCAATTTCTAATGTCCCTAGAAAGGAAAATATTTTTGACTACAAACGATCCAGCACCCGTTAGACAAAGATGATGTAGGCACTTGATACGTTGTTTAAACATAGTAGCAGCTATTTTTGGTCCTCATAATATTGTGAGCTTTACAGGAACACACACACAAGCAAAACACTATCCCAATTTGTTCAAGAGAAGCTTAGTCGAGTTTGCCACAATCTTCCAAGGTCATGTGCATGTATCTAAATGGCAGAAGTATTAAATATAACAATACTGGGTTATATTTGCATTCTGGAAGATTTACTGTGGAAATATCGAGTCACTGTTATTCAGAAAAGTGGAGGATATTTCTTGATTTCGTTTATCCCACATTAATAAATCAGGAAGAGCTACAGTATATTTAATGTATAAAATAAGATTAACCCCAGATCAGGATACTTGAAGAGAGAATTTAAGAGAACATGAAAGAGCTATATTATCAGGATAGATCAGTGACGATATCTTATATGAAACATTATTCTGATGAAAATTGGAAAGCAGAAATGATAGAGAAAAGAGCAATCGTCAGGTCGTTAGAAACAAGGAGCACTGGTGTTTTATCAGCAGTGTAACGCACTGCGTTATAGGCAGAGCAACTAAAGATAACGGAATGTTTAGAATTCGCCAGCCTCGTCCAAGGTTTATGGAAATGTTAAGCGTGAAGGGATGAAGTTGGTCTATTAGATAATGAGATATGAAGTTGGTCTGGTAGATATTGAAGGTGTTTTAAATATGCCCGTAATAACAAGGTTTTATGGGTTCCAAGATGAAGGTCAAGGAAGTCATTGTACCAATTTGCTTTAAAATGGTTGCTATGCTATAGCAAGCTTTATTTGTTAGAACATTGGGTAAGACTAGAACAGAGGAATGTTAAGGCCGTCACTAACGTTCAGGTATACCTGCGCAGTTGTGTACCTTTACCATTAACGATATAGTCTGTTTTCCCAGTCCTCCGTAGCAGCCATGGCGTCAACAGAGGACGCTCTGGTTGTAATTGGCTTGCTGACAGCATCAAAAATTCATAACGTCAGGTGAGACGTCCAGTGAAAGAGTGGTTGAAAAAACAAATTCAGTACTTCTATGTAAATTTGTTAAGTGTTTAAATTTGCCCTCAAGGACTTTCGCAGTTTACCGAATATGTTATGCATGAAGGAAGAGTTCCTTGGCAAGATAATTGTGGTAATTAAGCTAGTAATTGCTTTTTTCATTTCAAAGTTGATATATAAACGCCTAATATGGTTTTCATCTTTTCATTAAAATGGTTAATACTGATTTGCTTTCATTTTAAGATTGGGTTTCTTATGATGTGTTACAACGAATGAATATCCATAGTTTACTACTTTTTTCTTTTGTTTCATTGGTTTGTTGATTAGCCTAATTTCATTTCAAAACTGGCATGCATGGGATATGAGCAATGAATGAACATGCACCGTCTGATATTGTTTTATTTCGTTTCATCAGAAAATAGATTATGTTCTCATTTTAAAAATGAATTACATATATGATGCATACTCATGAACAGACGCAATTGGGCATATCCTTGTTTAAAATTACTTCGTCATAATATTTTCTCTCATTTAAAAACTGCCTTGCATGTATGGTTTATTACCACGAATAAAGACGCATAGGCTTAATCTGTTATGATAGCCTTTAGATTTTACTTGCCCAAGACAAGTCTCATTCATATAGTTTTCAACGAAATCTACAAGACATTCAAGAATGATGCTGACACTTTCAGCCTTCAATGTACGCAATTATTTTTCCTGTGGAAAATTTGCAGAATTATAATATATGTATGTATGTATGTATATATATATATATATATATATATATATATATATATATATATATATATATATATATATATATATATATATATATATATATATATATATATATATATATATATATATATATATTGAATTCACAAGTGTTTATATTTGGATTAATGATGTATCAGATTTGCTTGCTTTTTAATAATTGATTGATACAGATGTTATATATAATATATATATATATATATATATATATATATATATATATATATATATATATATATATATATATATATATATATATATATATATATATATATAGTGATACAGGGAACAGGGACATACTCCAGGAAGTATATCCAGAGGAAGACGGACGAAAAACCACACATCACTGGGCTGTCTTATTTATTTTAAAACCAATGTTTCGTAATTTTGTACTGAATTACATCTTCAGGGCTGTGCAAAAGAAAAGATAAAAACATTTAAAATGTTACAGTAAAAATGAAATAAGAATAAAAACACAACCAACCTAGAGGTGAAACAGTAAGGAACCAAATGGAAAGAAGACACCACAGTAAGGAGTTAAGCTAAATACAGTTGACCAGCGGATATATGAGTATTTAATGATGGTACAAGTTGTTTTATAAATAACGACTCTAAGATTGTTAAGTCTTGAGGGTTGGCAGTATGACCGATGACGCTAAAATCTTTGTTCTCAATGTAGGTTTTACATTGTTTTTACATAGTTTTGAATATATATATATATATATATATATATATATATATATATATATATATATATATATATATATATATGCCGACATCCGTATCAATCAATTTTTAAAAAGCAAGCAAATCCGATACATCATTAATCCAAATATAAACACTTGTGAATTCAATAAAGCTCACCACTACTGTTCCTAACTGAAACATACTCTTTCCACTCAGACTGGAAGAAGTGAACTGGGCCAAAAAAAGTTGCCTCTCCATATTAACATCGAAATGAGCCTGCGCAGGCCATTTCGCCGGAGGCACATCGACTGGTATGAGCTATTTGCTCAGGTTGCCTGCGCAGGCTGGGAAAACTGTGCAGGTTGTTCTCATTAACGTTCAGGTTTGCCTTCATAGGTTGACTGTGCAGGCAAACCTTTGCAAGTACAACTAATGTTAGTGGTGGCCTTTAAACACCAATAAATCGTAATATCAATTTAACGGTCATCAACTGCATAACTCATACTCTGAATAATCCTTAGCATGGGTTCAATGGTCATGGTAGTTTAAGAAGCTTATTGCTCACAGGAACAGATACTACTCTGAATTGTTGAAGAAGATTACATGTAAAATTATTTGTGTTAGTCTTCGAGGTTGACAGGCATTTTAGTAAAAGTACCATTTTAAATGTTATTGAGGACAACGATTATTATAATGCCTTCGGCTCTGGATATCTAGTTTAAAAATTATTTTATAGCCAGCAATAGTTGTGTCAGTCACACTCCTAGACATTATCAAAGAAATGAAAAACGCTGACATCTAAATACAGACTGTTACTAAAATAAGTAATATTACGACCTACAAGTTTTTTTTTTTCTAACAAAAATGAATTCTTCATCATAAACTCTTTCTTTTGAGTTCAGCCACAAGTATCCATTGGTCTCCATAAACTCAACAACTTCCTCATCTTCAGCAGAAAATTCAGCAACAATTACTCTGACGGTGAAGTCATGCCAAGGAAAAGACGTCAGCACTCCCTTGGGCGTCCAGAGATAGGAAGTCAACTGTAGTGATGTTCAAAGCCCACAGGTAAGATGCCAGAGGGAAGCATTGCACCAGGAAATAGGACTCCTCGGCAGCTTCGAAAAAGCCATCGTATCTGGGTGACAGTGTTATACCAAGTTCATGTGAAGACCCTCTGTAATACCAAGAAATCCCTGGATAAATTTTGTTCATTGTAACTGCAACGAGGACTGCTTCCCTAGGGAAAATAGTTGGTGACAAACATGAATTTGACGTCCCAAGCCCGCCTGTGCTTTTGTAGCATTTGGAGGGAATACCATTTATCTGGCTCAATAAGAACCCGCTAAGCGGGTTTTCTGTGGTGACGACCCATTTTCTTTGCCTCTCCAGGATTCGCCGATCCTAGGTTTTTGGGTCACACAGACCCAATCATTTAAATTATTTTATGTAAAAATTTACCTGTCACCAGTTTGTATATTATGTGTTCCTCTTTCTCAGGTACCAGATTGTATTCAACTTAGTTACTGTTCATTTGTGTAACTCAAAGTGTATTTGTTCATTGTATTTATTGTTAAATGTTATTGATATCAGGTCACCCTAGTTCTCATTGTATTCCTCGGCGTGACGTCAGTCCGCCGCTATATAAACCGCCTGGGTCTCCAATAAATTAGCAGTAACCTTATCCTACCCATTTCTTTTGCACCTCTTAAAAGCCCGGACCATCGTAGAGATGCTTAAGCCACAAGCTGTTGGAAAGGAATTCGCCATAGAGAGCTCCTGCTTCCACAAGAACACTTGTCTTTGATCTGTGAAAAACTGTTTTACGTAATGATTGATATAATTCCAGGAAACACTTCTGCTGTATTTATTGTACACAGGATCTGTTGACAAATTGTATGGAAGTCGCGATGGATTTCTCCCGTACAACTTTGATTACTCTGGAATCATAGCCAGGCAACAAGCCACTAATGAAGTCTGCGTACTGGGCGTCTTCTTCCGTGAAGTGTTGCTATCTACCGAGAAACATGAAAGAATTGTAAGATTACACAGGAAACTTGTTTGAAAGTAGCACACCTGAAAGTAAACCAACGTTATAATCAGTATAACATAAGCTTTCATAAAAGGAAAATTTCCACTGAATTCCAACTTTCAATTCATAAGCAAGTGTCACTATGAAGAGGACACAATTCTTGCTTCTTAATTATTAGAGGTGGTGAGACTGGAATATATCTAGGAATGTGTATGGAAATGTTTTTACTGAGAAATTACAACATTATTTATTAGACTCATAACCGAAGAGCAGTACAGGTTTAAGGGTGAATGTCAGAGGAGTTTCGAGTAAGTGATGGAAAGAAATAAGAGTTATTGGTGATAAGAAAGTGCTACTACAGAAGCCCAAAGGATTAGATTTATTTTACATGGCTAAGAACCAACTGGTTATCTAACAACGGGACCTACAGCTTATTGTGGAATCTGAACCACATTATGACGAGAAATGAATTTCTATCACCAGAAATGAATTCCTCTAATTCTTCAATGGCCGGTCGGAGAGTCGAACGCTGGGCCAACAGTGTGCTAGCCGAGAGCTCTACCCACCCTTCCAATGAAGAACTAGGAGAAGCGAATGAAGTATTTGATGTTTTGGAGGTTTTCTGTAAAGAAATACAATCTTGTATTTTCAGCACGCACAATAAAAGGAAAACGGTAAGTACATTTATCATAATATAAACCTCATGGATAGATAGACTGGTGAATTGGTAGATAAAGA
>NC_089752.1:91499047-91529047 GCF_040412425.1 Macrobrachium rosenbergii
ACATCCCCTTACTTTGATAACCCTCCTGCTGTGCCTTTTCTCTGTGGTATTCTCAGTGTTTCAGAATGTTGTTGGAGATGTTTTGAATGACCTAGTATCTGACCCGAGGTTATTTTTAAGTAAAAAAAACACCTGCCGAAAGCCTGCATAAAGTCAGTCTCAGCCTAGCCTTCCCTTGCGGCAGAAGTGTCGCCCTCCTATGCCGATCGAGTTGCCTTTGTCCTCAGCACACGTGCCTAACTGGAGCTTAGACCACAAGCAGTCTGGCAGCAAGATGCCATTACATTGTTGAATGAAGAAAAGTCCAGTCATCCAGCCATCATTGCAACAGTACATTTGCACGGGCTTATCCACGGTACGTCTGAAGTTCCCTTTTCCTCCGATTGAATCTTATTTAATTTCACAATTTCCTCCCACCACTAAATGCCTTTTTAGAATTCCATTACCATTGTTTTGTGTGTGTCTGTGTGATATAACTTTGTGACTTAATTGTTCCTTGTTCATAGTGAAGAAAGTTATTCATTCCTCCCATGTGCCATTAATGCTAGGGAATTACTTTATCATTCATGAAGCTTTACCTGGAATTATTCTATTTCCAGATATGGGGTATCTCGTTAAACTAGCCTCCTCCATCACCATTCTTACCTAGTGGAAAAATACTGCCATCAGGAGGTAGTAGTGTTACCATTGCAATATTGTGAGCTAATGTTCTGTACTGAAGTTCAAAGGATCCCACTGTGTTTCTTGAGGGTCAGGCTCCGTTGTGCTGTAAACTTTGTATGATTACTTTTATTCTGAGAGCTTAGTAGAATTTTATTTGCTGTTAAGTTGTATCAGAGACGAGCTTTATTCAGAATAGTATGAGTGATTCAATTTTCATTTGCCATACTGTATCTGTGAATTAAAGTAAACTCCTATAAGTAACCAAGAGCTTTCTGTGGCGGCCTTTTCTAGTATTTATATAGGTGTTAGAGCCTATCCAGGTGTTTCTGCAGTGTCTAGTAAAATCCCTATACACCTGTCCCATTCCCGTGTCTAAATATATGTTAAGTCTTTTGATGAACTATGTGCTGGCCTGTGAAAGGCATATCCAGCGCAGGTGCATTTATGCTGATGTTGGAGGTTTCCACAGTTAGACACAGAGGGTATCTGACAGGTTCATTTGTGCTTTCTGATCGTGGCCAAAGTGCATGGAGACAGTGTGACAGATTGATGGAAGAATTGTGATCCTTCAAACATTGAACCGGTGTCATCACACTTCCAGGAGGGGCTATTAAGTGAGTACATGCATGTGCCCACTCTCAAATTGTATATTGAGAGGAACATACAATAGGTATTGACTTTGATTTGCAGCTGGGTGTGATTAGTGGCAGTGTTAGTGGATAACAACAGACACTGTGTGATTGTTTCTTTGCGGCCTTAGGAAGAATTCTGGGTTCGTCCTGTGAGGATGAATATTTTGGAAGTGGTGTTCTTTAACATACTACAAGACATTAACTTTGGTCTAGAATAATTATGACCTCTTTATTTCATTTGATGACCAGGGTGTTAGTCACTAGCATTGTTTGGTCTAGAATCATTATTTCAATTGATTGTGAATCTCAATTTCCTCTAGTTGTGATTTCCATTTATATGAGGTTTGAATCACTCCATTTCATAATTGTAGCTTTTGCTGAAATATTTTCATTAAATTTGCAAATAAAGTCTAGTTTTGTATCTCTGTGTATCATTCCAGTGGGCCTTTGTCTGAGGTTAGATACAGGGAGAGGAGTTGATGAGGGAGAAGGAATGTGCTGACCCAGTGCTGGGCCATCACTACTGGAGAATCTTAGGAATGTAGGATGATATGATGCTGTTCTTAAAACAGATGCAGTAAAAGATTATGACCCTAATTGACCTTGTGTAGGGTCATAACAGTGTGGTGGGGAGCAGTAATAGACATGAATGGATAGTCAAGTAGGTAAACAGGTAGGGTATAGGTTACGCTTCTGAAGAGACATATCTTATTAATAGTATTATCGGAATCTCAGAATAGGATTTGATGGTTCAGCAATTTGGTTTAGGGAGGTGTGAAATGCACTAGTTAGTCTTTCTTGAGCGCGAGTGTGTGTGTGTTTTATGATGCGTCATGGGGCGCAAGGTTTTGGTGTGTTTATAGGTATTTCGGGACTTTGGTTCATATTGGGGAATGTTTGGGGAAGGGGGGTGTGCGCAGCGTATTTAACTGCAGTACCTTGACCGCTTGTGTGTGGTAAAACACGCAAAAATGCGCATTTTTTTCTCTCTCTCTTTGGTGGAAGGATTTTTGCACCATCAAGTAGAGGCATACGTGTTATTTTTTTTTATTGTTAATTTTAGTGTCAGATTTGAAGTGTACAAACTGGTTAAGGGAGGCAGGTGGGTTGCTTTTTGATTGCACTGCAACTAATATCGAGCAGTGGCAGTAGTGACATCATCCCCCGAGTGACGTGTCAGCAACGTCATTAGTTTGGGCAGAGTTTCTTGCCTTCTTCGCCATCCTCTATGCAGACCATTTGAATTTTGGCTGTAGCTTGTGTGTTTTGTTTTTTTTTATATAGCAATAGACAGTTTGCATTGGCATTTAGGGTTTAATAAAGGGATTATTTAATTATTGATTGTATTATCTCTGGGGACTTGATTATTGGCAAATAATTTACTTGACAGTTGTTGAGTAACTGAGTAAACATTTATTATGGAAGTGTGTGTACATTGCTTATATTTTTCAATTTTTTTTAATAGTTACGTACGTGTTTTATTTTGGGTACATACATCCGTGTAAGCAAATGGGGAAGCTGTTGCTGTAAGCTTATTCGGCAATTATTGCCTTGACGACTGGAGAGGTGGACACGCCTCCGAAGTTTTGCACTCAGCATTTTTTTTTGTGTGTGCTTTGGCAGATCATGGATGTGTTAGGGAGATAGGGAGGGGGAAGATAGTGAGGGGAAGATATTGAATTCTTTTCCTTTTTCCCTCTCTTGCTTCTTCTGTTTGCTCGAGTCCTGTTTTCTTTACAAGAGGGTAGACTCCCATTCTCTTTGCTTGAGGGGGAAGTGTTTTTTTTTATTGTTTACCCTTGTTTTCTTTACCTGAGTCAGCTGTGCCCTTGGCCCACCCCTTTTTTCCCCCTATGGGGTTTTGATTTAATTGTGGTTTTAATTAGTTTTTTTATTTTGTTTTTGGGGATTAATTGTTAGAGTAATGGGAATTAGCATTGTGGGTTTCTTACTGTGTGGAATTCTTTCAGGGAGAATTGTTTTGTTTCTTGTGTTTTTTCTTTAAGGGGTGTCCTTTCTCAGGACTTAGGAAATTTTGTATTTGTGATCAGCCAAGAGTGAGTCAATGGGAAAGCTGCGAAAATGGCAAGAGGAAATAGTGATCAGAGATTCCTTAGGTCAACCTGTGGTTGTGTAGGGCGCAGAGATTCAGTCCACAGTTTGACGGGTTTCGTTGAAATTCAGAAGAGTCAAAGGTCTATGGTTGGGTTGAATTCTCGGGCCCCATGGGTTTGCTGTTTTAATTGTAATATGCACGGACACATTAAGAGATTTTGCCATGTTAAATATTGTGCTGGTTGTTTTTATCTTGTGTTTTTCCATCTTGAGACAGTAACAACGGTACACCTACATTTCCGAATTTTGGCAGCTTGGGTAAGACAGTTCCCCAAGTGGATTTTTCGATGAGATCTAGTAATCGGTGAGCATTGTCTAAAGACCGATCAGGTGTAAAGGAAAGCTGGATGGGTGTTTCTTGTGATATAGGACTTCTGGGGGAACCCTCAGAGGCAAAGCCAGTGGTAAAAGGGCCTGTGTATGGGGCATATGTAAGGGTTTTTATAGATACAGGCGCCTCTGTTAATTTGATGAATTTTGAGTTGTTCCAATCGATGTTTTCCGATTGTTCTTTAAGACCTGCTAAAGAGACAGTATGTGATTTCCAAGCTAATAGGTTACAGGTTTTTGGATACTAGATGTGGATTTTCTCTTTGTTTTTAAGAACCATCTCTGGTTAATAGGGGGCTGCTTTGGGGAATCTTTGATGGTCATCCAGCATGTTGAGACAAAATATCTTAGTTTATACAGGGATATTGGTATAACTGTGGGAGTACTTGGTGTGTTTGTGCCTTGTGAGGGGATGGATGTGAGTGTGATGGATGATGATAATGGCTCAGGGGTACATGAGAATTTGGCCGTGGATGCTGAACATGTATTGGTGGTGGTTTATAGGAGTTTTTGTCGGATGATGTGGTTCTTGGTCCATTGATTGATTAACAGTATAATGGTAGGCATGCATTTCAGAATTTTGGTACCTCAGATAAAAAAGTCCCTCAAGCAGATTATTTTAGGGGATCTTGTGACTGGCGGGCATTGTCTAAAGACCGATCAGGAATAGTTTTCTCGTTCAACTTCCTAAAGTCCACACAAACTCGGACTAAACCATCCTTCTTATTCACTGCCCACAATGGGAAATTAAAAGACGAGGAACTGGGCCTTACAATGTTTTCTTCCTCCACCTATTAACCTCTTGCTCTACCTGTTCTCTAATCTGAAAATGAATCCTATATGAAAGAATAAAAATAGGCTTAGTCTTGTCCCAAACTGAACCTTGTGTTCTAACACATTTGTTAACCCTAACTTATCCCCTTTGAGTGCAACTATGTCTGCAAACTCAGCCAGAACATCTTCCACACCCCCAGCATATTCTTTATAATCAGCATTGGCTAAATGATCCCTAAAAACCTGGCCCCTAGCCCGTAAAAATGCTTCTGTAAAACTAAAAAATCCCCGACAACAACCTCTGAATTATCTTCATCGACCCAGTCAACAAAGTCGATTGCATAAGTACTCTTCTGATAATTGCGAACTAATTCATTACTGTTTAGCAATTCTACCCAAGTATCCCCTGAACTCGACACCGTGTTTATAGAACCTGTACACACTATCCCCTTCAGCTTTTAACTACACTCATCCACACTCACCTGTCTGGATTTATGCACTCCTTTAACTCAAACTTTCACCCCAGCAACCATACCAGGACCCAGAACCACACCATCCGACAAAACTCCCTTATATATATAACACTTCTTACCCACCGACACATGTTCAGCATCCACCCGCAAATTCTCACATACACCCGGTCCATCATCATCATCCATCACACTCACATCCGTCCCCTCACAAAGTGTAAACTCACCAGGTACTCACACAGTTATATCACATACTCCAGGTGCAAACACACCAGGTACTCACACAGTTATACTACATGCCCCTGTATTAATTGAGATTTTTCATCTCTGGCATGCTGGATGACCCAGTAACAAAGTATTCCCCAAAGCAGCACCTCGTATAACCAAAATGGTTCTGTAAAAGTCTACCCCCAAGAGATGAATCCACATTTACGTGTCCCAAAACTCGTAACCTATCTGCTGAACATCACATACTGTCTCTTTGGGTCTCAAGAACACAAGGTCAGAAAGACTCGCCTTATCTGAATTCAAAACATAATTCATCAAATTAATAGGGACAAGAGGTATCTATAAAAACCTTCCATTTGTTATCCCATGTGGGCACAGACCATGGCTTAGTCAGTTTGTGTGAAGTCAGTTTTCCTTTGCAACTGATCGGTCTTTAGACAATGCCCGCCAATCACAAGATCCCCTAAAAAAATCTGCTTGAGGGACTTTTTTATCTGAGCTACCAAAATTCTGAAATGCATGCCTACTGTTTCGGAGATGGACAAGACCACCAAGGATGCCCATAACTCCTACAACCACCACAATATTTAACACGGCCAAATGTCTTAATGGGTCCCTGCATATTACAATTAAAACAACAAACTTGTAGGGCCCGAGTACTCAACCCAACCATCGACCTTTGGCTATTCCGAATTTTAACAAAACCCTTCAAACCGTGGACTGAATCTCCACACCCTACACAACCATATCCTGACCTAAGGAATCCCTGATCACTTTTTCCTCTCCTCATTTTCGTTGCTGTCCTCCTCGTAAATAAATCCGTTAACTTATTCTTGGCTGATCACAAATGCAAATTTCCCAAGTCCTGCGAAAGGACACCCCTCAAAGAAAAAACACAAGAAAAAACAATTCTCCCTGAAAGAATTCCCACACAGTAAGAAACCCAGAATGTTAATTCTCTTTACTCTAACAATTAATCACCAAAATACAAAAGAAAGTACTAATTGAACCCAGAATTAAATCCAAAGCTAATTAAATCTAAAATTCCATGGGGAAAAAAACGGGCGGGCCGAGCGCACAGCTGACCGCAAAGTAGGTCATGATGAAGTTTGCATCTTCAAGGGCAAACAAAAAAATAACACTCAGTCCCACCCCTCAAGTAAAGATAATAGAAATCTACTCTCACTCATGTAAAGAAAACGGGACTTGAGCAAATGGACACAATAGAGAGAGAGAGAGAGAGAAAGGAAAAGAATTCGTTCACCTCCCTTCAGTGCAATACCTCCCCCCTAACACCCCAAGACATCCATGATCTGACGAAGTATCCAAATATATATAAATAATTAAAAATAAATGGAAATAAATAAATAAAAATAAATAAATAAATGAAAATAAAAAAATAAATGGAAATGAATGAATAAAAATGAATGAAAAAAAAATTAAAATTAACAAGTACATAAAAATAAGTAAATAAATTAAAATAAAAAAAATATAAATATATAAATAAAAATAAATAAATAAATATAAATAAAAACAAAAAACTAAATATAAATGGAAACAAATAAATAAAAATAAATAAAAAAAAAATAAATAAACAAAAATAATTAAATAAATAAAACTTAAGATAAATAAAAATAACAAAATAAATAAAAATAAATAAATAAAAAATAAAAATAAATACATAAATAAAAATAAAAAAATAAAAAAATAAATGAATAAAATTAAATAAATAAATAAAAATAAATAAATAAAAACAAATAAATAAAAAATAAATAAAAAAAATAAAAATAAAAAAATAGAAATAAATGAAAATAAAAAAATAAAAAATAAATAAATAAAAATGAATAAATCAATAAACAGATAAAAATAAATAAAAATAAATGAATAAAAAAAAAAAAATAAAAAATATATAAATAAAAATGAAATAAAAAGAAAGAAAAATTAATAAAAATAAATACAAATGGATAAATAAAGAAAAATATATGAAAATAAATAAATAAATAATAATAAAAAAATTAAAATAAATTAAAATAAATAAATAAAATTTATCAGTAAATAATAATAAATAATTAAATATAAATAAATAAATAAATAAATAAATAAAAATAAATAAATAAAATAAACAATAAAAAAATTAAAATACAAATATAAATATATAAATAAAAATAAATAAATAAATGAAAATGAATAAAAAAATATAAAGAAATAAAAATAAATAAATAAATAAAATAATAATAAATAAATAAAATAATAATAAATAAAATAAATAAATAAATAAATAAATAAATAAAGATAAATAAATAAATAATAAAATAAATGAAAATATTTAAATAAATAAAAAGATAAATAAAAAAATAAATAAGTAAAAAGGTAAAAAAAAAGAAATAATTAAATAAAAAATAAATACAAATAAATAAATAAATGAAAATAAATAACTAGAAATAAATAAATAAAAAAAAAATAAAAAAAAATTTAAGTAAATAAAAATAAATAAATAAATGAATAAAAAGAAATAAATAATAAAAGTAAATAAATAAATAAAAATAAATAAATTAAAGTAAATAAATTAAAATAAATAAATGAAAATAAAAAATAAATATAAACGAAAATAAATAAATAAAAAATAAATGTATAAATAAAAAAAAATTAAATTAATAAATAAAATAAATATATAGGAAATTAATAAATAAATAAAAAATAAATAACTGAATAAATAAAAATAAACAAATAAAAAAATAAATAAATAAATAAATAAATATTAATAAAAAATAAATAATAGTAAATAAATAAATGAAAATAAATAAAAATTAATAAATAAGTAAACAAAAATAAATAAATAAATAAATAAAAATAAATAACTAAAAATAAAAAAATAAATAAATAAAAATAAAAGAAAATAAATAAAAAAAAATAATTAAAATAAAAAAATAAATAAAAATAAATAAATAAAAATAAACAAATTAAAATAAGAAATAAATAATTAAATATAAATAAATAGAAATAAATTAATAAAATCAAATAAATAAGTAGAACTAAATAAATAAATAAAAATAAATGAAAATATGTAAATATATAGAAATAAAAAATAAAAAATAAAAAAATTAAAAAAATAATGAAATTAAATAAGTAAAAATAAATAAATAATAAAAATATATAAATAAAAAATGAAATTAAATATAATAAGTATATAAATATATAAAAATAAAAAAATAAAAAAATAAATGAATAAAAATAAATAAATAAATAAATATAAATAAATATACTGATTAAAATAAGTGAAAATAAATAAAAATACTTAAATAAAAAAAATAAAAATAAACAAATAAATAAAAATAAAAAAATTAATAAAATAACAAAATAAGAAAATAAAGAAAAAAATAATAAATAAATAAAAATAAAAAATAAAAAATAAATAAAATAAATCAAAATAGATAAATAAAAAATGAAAATAAAATGAAAAAATAAATCAATCCAATCAAAATAAATAAATAAAGTAAATGAAAATAAAAAAAATTAAAATAAATAAATAAATAAAAATAAATAAATATAAAATAAAAATACGTAAAGAGAAATTAATAAATGCAAATGAATAAATACGAATCGCTGACCACCTGGAGAATGACACATTGTTTGCACTCGGGCACGACGTGGCCGGAGCCCTTAAAAGGAAGAGACAGCAGTAGGCAATAAGCAGTTAGTAGTGTGAGGAGGAGGCATGCAGTAGCAGTCATAGGGGACAGCCAGACACGTGGGCGAGTGGTATATTTGCTGAGACCTTTATTCTCCCTTGCCCGACTCCAGTCATCCTCGGGGTACAGGCGTGCATGTTCGGTGTCGCCCCTTGTCATTCTTCGCCCAGAGACCGCTTCCCTAAGGTAAAAGTGCGAAGATAAAATTTTCAGTCACGACAGTTTGCCCGCTAGAAAGTTAGGGTACCAGTATTTTCCACTTCTGTCCTTGTGTCCAGTTTATCCAGCGCCATTCCAATGTCCTGTGTTCAAGGGTAAAGTGGTCATTCATTCCTCGAGTCTTTGGCACCCTCAGTGCAGACTCGAGTCATATTCGGTGTTATATTGTTCCTTTACTGTCGTGTAATGTGTAAATCTCTCTTGCAGAGGGACCTATTTGCAGTGGACTCATCTTGGACTGTGCCTTGCCCTTAGTAAGACTCCAGTAGAAGGATCTTCAGTCGTTGCAAACCCTTTATCAATTTACTTATCCATTTTCCCTTCAAATGCTTTCCTTTGTAAATATAATTCTTTGATTTATCCCAAATGTTTACGTAACATTTCCTTGTGAAGTAGGCCTTCAGCTCAAAATTCACCCTTTTTCTTTTTTTACAATTTCCCGCTACATGAAGTCAGAACTCCAGAGTCCAATTAAATAAGTTTCCATCCTTTGGCCTGTAAAAAATACCATAAACCCAGGGAAATACGTAAAAAATATATACAATATATATATATATATATATATATATATATATATATATATATATATATATATATATATATATATATATATATATATATATATATATATATATATATATATATATATATACACACACACACACACACACACAACCATTAGGCTACAATTGTTGTTTAATATCCAGTTCGCGAAACTTCTTGAATACCACCATAAGGGAAATATACTGTAGTGTTAATGGTTTGGTGTCAAGAGATTCGAACACTCGACAGTACTAACCAACGACCTCCAGTCGACGTGCAGGATTTGTACTTAGCGTTGGCAGCTACGTGTTCCAAACGTACCAATCGGCTGTCATGGTACGGGTGGGTTAATAAATTTTACGCTTGTTGGAACCACTAATTCGGTCTAAATTTTTTTAAGTTGTCATCACCCCGGAGAATCTCTAATTTTTCTTTTATTAGAAAACTTCCTAGACGGATCAATATTCAGTTATGATTCACCGAGAGAACATTTCATTTATTTTATGCATGAAGTTTAGATGGGCTGAACATCCCCGACCGCTATTAATATTGCAGATGTGTTGAGAAATGGCACTTCTTGGTATAGCTTTCTCGTGTAAGAAAACTTCCGATATATGCTGGTGAAATTACCATACAAATGTTATGTAATAAACTTTTTCTTTTCTCTATATTATGAGGGTCTTGGGGTCCTTTCACCCATCTTTGCTGTTTCCCCATTTCATTGATAAAGATTCCATGCTAGGGGAGCTTGATCTGTAAGTTTATTGGTCTTTCTGGTTTTTCATTATGTATAATAATAATAATAATAATAATAATAATAATAATAATAATAATAATAATAATAATAATAATAATAATAATAATAATATATTTATATTTTTATAGCTTCTTTTAATGTACTACATCAATACTGAAACCTACAAGAGGAATTCTGATATATACGACAGACAAAATTTTGTTGCGTTGTAAATATATACTGTTTTATAATAATAATAATAATACTAATAATAATAATAATATATTTATTTGTTATAATTCCTTTTAAGGTGCTGTATAAATACTGAGGGAAATCTAAAGGAGAATTCTGATAGACGGTAGACAACAGTTTGTTTCGTTATAAGTATAAACTGTCTTTAATAATAATAATAATAATAATAATAATAATAATAATAATAATAATAATAATAATAATAATAATAATAATAATATATGTTTATCTTTTATAACTCCTTTTAGGTATTATCAGTACTGTAAACTAAAGAGGAATACTGAAATAGACGATAGACAAAAAATTTTATTTGCGTTCTGAATAAATACTTTTTGTTTGAATTCATGGATCTGAACAATTGTTATTATTCCTATAACCATAAATATATCTGCTCTTTTTTCTTTGCTCATTCGCTACCAGTTTATATCTTTCTTTTTTTATGTTTCCATTATAATAAAAGGATCTTCACTCATCTCAGGGTTGCTTCCTATCTCGGCGGGATGATTAGTACTTAAACTTGTTCTATAAAATATACATGCACTCTTTACTTATACATATTATAGTTCTTTTACTGATATGGGAAATACATAGACTTCTGTGACGTGAAATTTAGCGTTACAGATAATACTTATTTTCTGCTAGGGTCAAGATAGACTGTATAGAGAAGCGGGTTGGAGAAAATATGCTAATCAGCTTTTCGTGTCCTAGTAACGAATTTGGGAGTAAAAGGGAGACCACATGAACCTCATTATTCGGATGAGTGATGTGATTACGCAAGTTTAGTTAAATTTCCCGTTTATTATTATTATTATTATTATTATTATTATTGTGTATTATTATTATTATTATTATTATTATTATTATTCAGAAGATGAACCCTATTCATATGGAACAAGCCCACAGGTCATTGACCTGAAATTTAAACTTCAAGAATATAGTTTTCATTAGAATATGAGGTAAAAAGAAGGCCAGGAATACAAAAGAAAGGGTGCTTATTAAAAAAAAAAAAGAAAAAGTAAATTAACAAATTAATAAATAGATAAAATTAAAGTAAAGTATTAAAATACAAGGAGAATTCTATTAGGGTAGTGATGCATCTTTGTTTGAACTTATGAAGTTCCAATTGCGGTATTTTCTGACACTTTCATTAGTTGTTTCTCAAAAGTAAGGTCTTGGTCAAAAGTTACATCAAGAATAGTTACAGCTTGAGACTCTTTCAGCAGAGTCCCATCCACCTGAGGGGGAGGATGGGTTGGAAAATCTGTATTAGATCTGCTAAGCAATAGCTTCATGTAACGATTAAGACTAATGGCAGCTTCATTTCTTATAAGTGGAGACTTTACCACACCCACAAGTACTGTACCACCGGCAAACTGAACAATCTTGTTTTCCAGGCCAACAACCACATCACTTGTATACACAAAAAGTAACGGTGGACCGTTACTACACTGTGAAACTCAAGGCACAATAGGTCTTGGTCGCTAAAGATCTGTAAGGATACCTTGAAGTAAACCTAAAACATATCTATCCACTCCAAGATTCAGAAGTTTATAAAAAGACATCTTGTGATTTTCTAGATCGAAAGCAGCACTACAAACTGTTTGAATTACTCAACAATCAAAAAACCTTATCAAGGTTCTCTTGTAAAGGGTACGTAAAATCTAAAAGAGCATCATAGGTACCTAACTGCTTCCTATAGACTTAGTAACTATCAGCTAACAATCCCTTAGATTCAACACAATTGTACAGTGGCTTAAAAAAGAATTTTAATGCAACTTTGGAGAGCACAGGGATAATAGAAATTGCCTAGTTGTTGCTGCAGTCTGCAGATAGGCCACTTTTTGGAAAAACACTCACTAATCATGCGTTCATCTGAAAAGATACTAAGTCGACCTAAAAAAGCTATAGAGTCTACTAATCTTGGGAGGCAACACGCTAGAAACCTTTAAAAAACAAAGGGAAGAACCACCAGGCTCTTCTCACCCAACCATCAAAATTACCAAGAATTTTCTGAACATCCCTAGAGTCAAAGGCAAATTTTTTAATAATAGGTTCAGGATGACAAGTATCGGAGAGGGACATTCTCAGCTGATTGCTTAGCTTCAAAAGCTCGATTAAGCAGTCCAGCCTTTTTCATGTTTTCTGCTTGTTTTGAGTATATGTCTCTATCTCATTGTTTTATCTCATTCTTAGCATATCTTTCATATGAGGTAGAGCAGAAGAGAAAGAATATAAAGAAGGGTCACTGAAACATTATTCCTGAATGATCAAGATGAAAGATTGTAAGAACACCAAGTCTTGATGGAATCAAATTAGTGAGAAGCTGTGGTACGATGAAAATATGTGACTGATTTCTGACCCGTATGTGTAAAATAACTTTGGGCCAGGAAAAAATTCCGAAGTAATGGAAAAACAGGAGCATTGAGTCCTTTGTACATGAGTAAAGATGATGAAGGTGACTGTAAGTTTTATGAGATCATAAATTTACTTAATACAACATGGAAGCTGTTTAGTAGGAATTCCACAAAAAAAGACAGACTGCAAAAATGATTAATTAATAAAAGCAGTGGGATTTAGAGTTTTTCAGGTCACGTTTTTCTGGAATTCTGAGATCAAACGGGAAAACTATATTTGGCAAACATCCATCCAAAAAAAGCTTATGATAGGATGATTAGAGATCTAACTTGGCGAGTTAAGGATGTGTGCTATAGACATGACAATATGAGAGTTTATAGTGAAAAAACTGTAAAAAAATTCCATCACTTTTCACTCATACCTAATATTTTAATCAACTTAAATACATCCCACATAAATGACGCATTATACGCAATATATGATTTATGTCAATGTATTTAAATAATTAATCTTTACACTCATATCAGAGAGAATGTGATTAAACAAACAGGGGTTTAGAATTTATATGAGAAAAGCTGCGAAGGACAATGACTTTCTTACCTGAAGTAAAAGGAAAGATGAAAAATAAAGTAACGTTTTACCCTAAGGAGAAAAGATTTCGGGTGAGGTGAAAGAATGTGATATCAAAATCAGACTTTACTGAGAGTTTTATCGAATTATAATTACAGAATACGCATTGTTACTGAAACCCCCTCTAAGCCATAATCCATAAAAAAATCCTGTTTGCTATCACCCACCCTTTGGTAGCAATGCCTGAATAACGACTGTAACTACAGAATTCAATTTGCTTCAATAATCCTCAGTTAATCTACATACTATGTTCATTACCAGTGTCACATATATAAATCTACTCACAGCTACCCTATTTTCTATCTTTTGTGGGTAATACAGGATTAAGGACCACATTTAGGTATTTTCGAACGTCTTTGGATGCAGCATCAATGAATGCCGTCTCACATTTTCCAAGCTAAGATAGCAAATAATAAACGGTTAGTTTCATAGGCAAGCAGTTATTTCTTCATGAATCCTTCGCCTATATACATTATTTAACATAGCCTACCTACATGCTACATTTACTGAAGGCAAGATATGAAAAAAAGTCATCTCTGTAAGAACCTCACGTACGTCGAACGGGAAGACCATTATCACGAGTCCAAAAAACTCAGCCAACATGAAAAAATATTTCCTACGGAAAGTATATGACTTTGTTGTATGCAATTGGAAATTCGCCAGATACTCATCCAGAATTTAATGGAACAGAGTTACCGTGTTAAGTGTCGTATAATTACCAGTTGATTCATATATCCACTTCCTGCTTGTAAATGAAATGGAATAACCCAAGCAGTACACAATGCAAGCTGTAGTGCCCATCTAGTAGACATAGAGATCCAAATACACCCGGCTATAGGTATCACTTCATCGGCCAGTAAAGACTATTTTCATGGTATCTTCATGTCAGACTGGAACGATAGTAAACTATTCTAATTACTTTCACTTCTTACTTGTTTTAATCATAGATACATAGATGATGGTTTTACTCCATACTACCTGATGTGTGATCGAATTATGCACAATGCTGTGATGTATTCCCGATCAAGGACTGTATATACTGCATTAGCTTTAGACAGAAGAGTCAGAACCGATGCATATACAGTATATATATATATATATATATATATATATATATATATATATATATATATATATATATATATATATATATATACTATATATATATATATATATATATATATATATATATATATATATATATATATATATATATATATATATATATATTATATATATATATATATATATATATATATATATATATATATATATATATATATATATATATATATATATATATATATATATATATATATATATATATATATATATATATATATATATATATATATATATATATAGTCTAATGCGTATCAAGTACCTGGTTACTACACAACTAATCTCCGTTCCAATCTGCCTCACTTCAGCCAGATACACAGACTCTCATAACATTAATTTATTTACGACTGATACTCTAAAGGTAACAGCGATCCCTTAGAAAAAACTTATTTATTACTTGAAAAATCAAACTAAGTCTATCAGAATATGTGTGAGGTATCAAAAATTAAACTAGAAATATTCTAGAGTAAGAGGCATCACTCTATTATCAAAAACTCTGTTTCCCTGGTCTTAATTCACTTTAGCAAAACTAAAAAGACAAAACATGTTTATCACTTTGCCTTCTTTACACAATCAATCCTATTCACTGGTGATCAATAAATGAAACACTGTTTTCTAAAACATTAAATACAAAAAATTTATTTTTAAATTCAAAGTTTATAATCAGAATTCACAATCTGAAAAATTTATCATTATTTGAAAATAACACAACATAATTCAAAATTAAATTATGAAACAAAACTAACTCACAAAAACTTTATCAAATTTAATTAATCAAGCAATTTAAACTATCACAAAAATTACTCAAGATTTAAAAGAAAATCTTAATAAATGAAATATTAAATCAAGTAATGCGATATTTAAATTACCAAGGAATATTTAAAATGCTACGTAAATAAATGTTATCTAACATAAAAATGTGAAAAAATATTAAGATTGTAAATAGAAAAACACACAAAAATGCACACAAGATTTATCAATAGCAATTTCACTCGGTCAAAATTTCCTAACTTATCATACCATGGCATCAGTAAGTAAAATTTACGTTACCTTACACAAACTTGTGAAAACCTCTGTAAATCACTTGCTGCAGCTGCGTTAACACAAAACACACTTTTTTACCAGGCGCCGTTACAAACTAAATAACATTACTAAATTCAGATCTCAAAAGTTAATGCTAATACGTGACCACAAAACACTACGTTAAAAGTAATCTCTTTCTAAGAACGAGAGAGAGAGAGAGAGAGAGAGAGAGAGAGAGAGAGAGAGAGAGAGAGAGAGAGAGAGAGAGAGAAGGAACCAAATTAACTGGTCTCAGAAGTCAGAATGAAACAAATTTTAGAATTCCAGTTACGTGAAACGAATTACATGATGTCATTAAAGCATTTTTGGTGCGGAATACAAGGTCTAGAAACGAGGGGAGGTGACGTCATTAAAGCATTTTAGTGCGAGATACCATGGAGAAACTTCTAGAAAGAAAGTTGCGTCATCCCAGCAAACATTTTGAAAAATTGGCAGACGTGGCTCGAACAATGCATGTAACAACGACATCACTCGTCTTGAACTCGTATGGGACAAATCGGCATTTGTTTTCCAAACCTGTCATCATGACCCAAAACAAAGCGCTCTCTTATCTCAACTGATGACAATTGAAATGATACAAGTCTTTGCTGGACACACACGTGTTCACTTATACTACGCCTTTCAATATCAAGAAAGATATTATTCTAAACTACACGTTACTATTAAAACTATGTGATGGGTCATTTTACCACAGCATACACTTGTATAATTATCTAATACCAAAAGTATTCACTAACCAGAATACGAAATTCACAGTAAGTGAAATCGTATCACAAGACTATCTACCAATGTGTGCAAAACCATTTGAGGTGAAAATAAACACTAAGAAAAATAACTTGAATTTTTAATACATGAAGATATAGACCAGAAATGACGCCTGAACCACTAGATACAATAATTGTAATGAAAAACAATTGCAGCAATATATAAAAAAAAACACTTGCAATTAATAAATAGAAAACAACGCATTCAAACGCAATATGGAGGGGGCCCAGAAAGGAGGAGAAGTTCAAAAAGAATGAATAACCTAACCAAAATACAACCAAAATACAACACTAAAGTAATCAGAGGTGGTCCTTGTAACAAAGCCGTGATCTGATTAAACTAAGGATCTCCACATCTGGAGATTGAGACAGGGTGTTGTCAAGTTATAGGCCCAACTATGGCGTAGCCTATACCTCCACCAATTAACAGGCCGTAATCCAACTGAGGCGTCTTACTCAGCATACAAACTAATAATAGTCCAAATACTGTACCGTTGGACAGAGAGGTCCCCTTGGCTTTGGTAACTGAACCAAGGGCGTAGCAGGATAATAAATGGGTAAATGGTAGTGGATCCAAAATAATCCCAAGTTCAAGATGCCAAAAACGTAGCAGTCAACAGCAGCGGCCAAAATCAAATAGATACGCCCAGGTCAAGGTTCAGAACACAATTGTCCTCAACTTCCTTCGGGACGTTGACAACCCCTCGGCCTCCTGGGGCGGAGGGAGGGGTGGGGTGCTGGGGAGAAAAGCCGTACACCCTCAAAACATGAAAGACAAAACGGTCGTTAGTGAAAACGTAAACACAAGAACCACCAGAGGAGGAAAACTAGCTAATACATTGTGACAATAATTTAACATTTAAAATTAAAGCTAAGACAAATTAACTAATTAAATAATAATTAAATGACAACAAGATGACCCCTCCTCTCCTAAAAGATTTAAAAACAAAAACAAAAAAATTAAAGTAAATAATATTTCAAATTCAAATTTAAAAGTAAATTATAAAATAATCACTTGTTATAACAAAAATGGTCAAACAACAGAAATAATGATTTCATTACAAATCTGTGAAAAAAATATATATATATAATTAGAGCATGATACCAAAAAACAAAATGTGGGACAGGGTGGCAAAAGAACAAGAGGATGCAGCTCAATAAAAAGCACTAACATAATAACAAAGATTAACAAAATATCAAAAAGTAATCCAATATCATACAATAAATTCAAATTATTATACAATACAGAAAACGACTTGCAAACTAATAGCTCCAAGGCTCTCACATGGGTACATAATCCAAGAGCTTCATTGCTCCACTCCCGGATTCCACAAGTTGTTCATAGGCCATAACTATTTTTACACACTTAACGGTTTCTCACTTCATATCTCATCGCCCATTGCAAAAATGTTCAGCGAACAGAGTCATTTACATCCTGCGTGTCAACACACTAAATCACTATAAAGTGTCCTGCCGAGTACACACCTATAATGGACGACACAGAAAACCAGCGGATTTTCCCTGCGCAGCCTGAACAGCTTTCGTGAAGCGTAGATTATGCCTGAAAACATAGAATGCCGGGTTAGTAGCTATCATTTCATTAGTAAACTCTCTGATTAACACCTCAACTGCATAATCAATCACCTAACAGTGTTTTACCATGTCCCAACGACCATCAACGCACTATGCCTCATCAGTAAGCATAAAAACTATAATAATAATAATAATATCTGCAAGCGTATTCAGAAATAATACCACCAACTCTTAAAATTACCATTGCCACAAAAATTCAAACAGTACCATCTTTACCTTCATCTATAAAGCAATATTAAACATAACTAATTTTACAGTCCCAAGTTTATAGATTCATGTAAGAAAAGTTAGTTAATACATATTCATTATCCTTATGCATATCTACTTCCTAGATACAAACCTAACTACCTACTTCAACAGCACACACGCCGCAATTAGAACGATAGATACTACCTTAATATCCGCAGGCCTTTGCCAGAATCTCTACTCAACCTTTGAGGAAAGAGCATCAGCCCACTACATCATCTCTTCCCGGTACGCGAGAAAACTGCAAGTTCCATTCCTACTTGCAAATGATACTCCACCGCATCAGACGTTGATTTTTATTTTTGTATGTGATGGTCAAATGGATTATGATCTGTCATAATCTTTATTGGGATTCCTGTGGAAGATAGATAAACAGAAAAACGATTAATGGCCAAGATTAATGCCAGTGTTTCCTTCTCGACCGTCGAATATTTGCGTTGAGCGGAGTTTAATTTCTTCGAAGAACGCTACCGGGTGAGAAACGCCTTGCTCATCGTTCTGTAATAAGACCGCTCCGACACCGACGTCACTTGCGTCGGTGGCAAGCGAAATGGAAGGTCGAAATCCAGAGCCTTAGAATGGGGAAACTGAGTAGTATCCCCTTCAAACTTTCAAAAGTATTCTGCGCTTCCTTCATCCAAATGAACGCGACGTTCTTTTTCAATAGGTTAGTAAGTGGAACAGCGATGTCAGAGAAATTCTTTACAAACCGACGATAATACCCTAGCAAACCCTAGAACTTCCTGACATCCCTTCGGCACTTAGGAACAGAAATCTTTCAATAGCCTCCATTTGCTTTGTTTAGGGTAACTGTACCATCTCCTACATGACCCAAAATAAACAACCTTCGCTTTGCAAAGTCACTTATTTTTAAATTAACCTGTCCAGCTTTCTTCAGTACCTCAGACAAGGCCTTAATACGCTTCAAATGTGTCCCAGTCGTCACTATAAATAACAATGTCATCAATATAAACCACAACCTTCTGAACCATACACCAGCGTGTTCATTAACCTTTGCAAAGTGGCGGCATTTTTCTGCCAAACGGCATAACACGACATTGAAACAACCGCTGAGTGTAACGAAAGCTGAGCAGAGCCCTTGCTCGTTTCGACAAAGGAACTTGCCAATAACGCTTTTAACAAATCAAATTTACTTATATATTTAGACTTCCCCATGCGATCAATGCAATCTTTATCGTGGCAAAGGACTATCCGGGTTTGTAACCTCATTAACTCTCCTATAATCAAAACACATACGAAACTCTCCATCAGATTTCTTAACCGCACCACAGTTGACGACCAGGGCTTTAGCGGTTCGATCAAACCATGTTTTAACATATATTCCACCTCTTTTGCAACAACTTCACTCTTAAAAGGATTTAATCTATATGGCGATTGTTTCACTGGCGTGGCATTACCAACATCCACGTCATGTTCTAAAACAGATGTTCGACCTGGTACATCCAAAAAGTAATTCTCTATAATCAGACACCAACTTCTTTGAGACCTACGTTTATCAAAACTCAAATGAAAACTGAACTATCAAATTTTCAAAAGAAGTTTTATTACCTGTTGATTACCATCATTATGTTATCCTCATTAAATTCTTCCTCTGAAAAAGAATAAATATTATTATTACAATTTACAACCTCCCCAACTGTTGCCACAGGAATGACTTTATCCCTTTCCTTATATTCCTTTAACATATTAATATGGCAAAGTTGAAAGGGTTTCCTCCGTTCAGGAGTTTCTACCAAATAATTAACCTCGCTTATTTTTTTCAAAACTTTCCAAGGACCTGAAAATGAGTTTTAACGAATTACATGGAAGAGGTAGCAACACCAATATTGTCGCCTTCAGCGAAGTTGCAATTTTGGTCTTCCTGTCAAAGAAGTATTTCAGGCCTTCTCTGACTACACAACAAATTCTCACGACAATCCCTGGCCTTCGTCATTTTATCACCCAAATTGATCAGATAATCTATGCATTAATATCCAGAATGTCCACCTTCCCATGACTCTCTTACGACATCAAGCGGACCCCGAACACAATGCCCAAAAACCAAATTAAATGAGGCTAAACCAAGAGACTGACTTGGAGCCGACCGAAAAGCAAATAAAGATGTGGTAATTCTTTGTCCCTCAGCCGTGACAGAACAATATTTCCTAATCATCGATTTCAGAGTTTGATGGAAACCTCTCCAAGTACCTGACTCGGATGATAAGGAGATGAAGTCACATGCTTAATACCCAATTCTGCCATTTTCTCCTTAAAATATTTGCTAACAAAGTTTGTACCACAATCAGATTGAACCACCTTAGGCATTCCGAACCTAGTAAAAAAGTTAATTAATACCTCAACAATTTTTACACTTTTGATGGATCGTAGAGGAATTGCTTCTGGATAACGGGACATTTTATCCATCATGGTGAAAATATACTCATTCCCACTACGAGTCTGGGCAGCAGCGGCAGCATCAATGATAATTTCCTTAAAGGTTCAGAAACCACAGGGATGGGACATAAAGGAGGCTTTTGGTATAACTTGGTTTGGTTTACTGACACGACAGATACTACAGCTACTGACAAATTTCTTCGTCGGATTTCGAATTTGGGCCAGTAATAATCATGCCATTTCCCAACTGTCCTATGGAATCCGAAATGACCCGCCAAACCATTATCATGTGCCAACGACATCAAGCCAATCCTGTGAACATAAGGAACCAATATCTGTTTTAAACTTCATGTGCACTATTGCCCAGCCTCTCTAGGCCTACTCAACCTGTAAAGAATGTTATTAATTATTTTAAACTTTGGGACTGTCAAATCATCCCACATCGCCCGACTAAACAGGAAAGTCTCAGGAATTCTTGTTTCTGAGCTTTAATTAGCTCTTCCTTTGTCAATTTGGAAAGGTCCTTTTAATATTCCTATCTACAACTAAATTACCACCACTACTACTGCTAATACTAAGTTCTAAACTACTACAATCTACGTCTGTTTATTTGACTCTGCAGCGTCAACAACACTAGCTCTAGAACAGTAACGACAGCAATTTCACGATTCATTAAAATTGGATCCTGTTTATTTTAAAAAGCCACATCATTTCCTAACAATATCTACATCTTTAACAGGGAAACCTATTCACAATGGCCAACTTCAATATTCCTGAAAAAGATGGACATTTTAAATGGAAATTACCGATGCGATAGGACTCAACTGAATCGGGAAAACCAGACAACAAAACAAACTCTTCAAAGTCATGGACAAAATCGCTAGGTAATGCCTCTCGTAAAATCAACGACTGAGCCGCTCCCGTGTCCCGCAAAATGCGAACCACCCTTTCTTTGGACGAATCCACAGACGAGACACTACCACGGGACAAATACCTTTCAAAGCAATTGGATAGTCATTGTTCAGTCGTTCTCGTTTGGACGGGCTCTCTCTCTCGCTTATCAATGCCCATAACTGATCTACCCTTAGCTTGTAGGGACTTCTTAAAGGCAAAACACTGACACCATGCCTTTTATTACAGAAGAAACATTTTCTGTTACCTCTGTCAGGAGAAACACGATTGTTATTAGCAGAAAAATTATTACTATTATTACCTCCTGGGCTGACTTCTATTAACATAGTGGGTATCCCAAAAGCATTGTAATTATTATTATTATTATTATTATTATTATTATTATTATTATTATTATTATTATTATTATTATTATTATTATTATTATTATTACTCTGACTTGTTCTAACACAACCAGGCTTTATATTACTCATCATCCCTAACTCATTCTTATGTGACGGTAATATTCGTCACTAGCAATGCGCAACCTCCTGCAAAGTATCAATCTTTAATTCTTCCAATGCACCTTCAACATCAGTACACACCTCTTAAACTCCTCTAAATTGAATTCTTTCAACCCTTCAAAATTGTCATCGTCTTTCGACTTTAACCAATCTTCAGCATATTGCTTCTTACCCTAGCAAATTCTATGAACATCTGTTCCTATCTTTCTGTAAATTCACAAACGCTGTTTATAAGCCTCAGGGACAAGCTCACTAACCCTTTGCTGTGCTTTCACATTATCATAGTCGGATGATAAACTCTCATCAACGTAACACTATACTTCTAGGCCCTCCCTATCAATTTACTCTGGATAAGTGTCGTCCAGTACTCTTGAGGCCACTGCAATTTAGCGGCAATCCTCTCAAATGAAACAAAAAACTCCGCTACATTACACTCTTGAAAATGTGGCACAAATTTGAGTGCCTCTGACAAATTAATAGTAGGCGTCACCCCTGGTTGGGGAAGAGGGAGAGGAAACGAGATCCACGATATAAACATTTCCCTCTCAAACTGCCTCTCTCTCTCTCTTTCCTCCTGCCCTAAATTTTTCTATATTAAACTCTATTGTTTTAACTCAATTTGTATTAAAGAAACTCTACAGACACTTCCTCTTTGACTACTTCATTTCCCCTATGTCTTCACAGTTTAACATAATCATATACTTTCAACAACAATAGGCCCTTCCTTACAGACGAATCATATTCAATTTCCAAATGCTGAACCACTTGCTCTATCAACCTATCAACTCTACGAACCTTGCTTCCCCTCTCCACTAAGAAGCTCTAAAACATCAATAGTACACATTTTGCTCAATCAAACTTCAAAACAATACCAGAAAAAATATCAAATCTGGAGAAGGTGTAAAACTGTTGCCCAAAAATAAAACCCCCAGAATCAATTTTGCACACTCGTGAATACTTGCAGGAAAAAAATATCCTGTCAAAACGGTCGTCAGTTGTGATGGAGTTGTTTTACCACCACAACATACACTTGTATAATTATCCAATACTAGTATTCACTAACCAGAATACAGAAATTCACAGTAAATGAAATCGTATCACAAGACTATCTACAATGTTGTAAGCAATTTGGGGGTGAAAATAAACACTAAGAAAAATAACTAATTTTAATACATGAAGATACAGACAGAAATGACGCCTGAACCACTAGATACAATAATTATAATGAAAAACAATTAAACCCAATATATAAAAAAAGCGCTTTTAATTAATAAATAGAAAAACAACACATTCAAACGCAATATGGAGGGGGCCCAGAAAGGAGGAGAAGTTCAAAAAGAATGAATAACCTAACCAAAATACAACACTAAAGTAATCAGAGGTGGTCCTTGTAACAAAGCCGTGATCTGGTTAAACTAAGGATCTCCACGTCTGGAGATTGGGGTGCTCAAGGGTGTTGTCAGAGTTATGGGCCCAACTACGGCGTGGCCTATACCTCCACCAATTCACGGGCGTAATCCAACTGAGGCGTCTTGCTCAGCATACAAACTAATAATAGTCAAATATTGTACATTGGACAGAGAGGTCCCCTTGGCTGGTAGCAGACAGGACGTAGCAGGATGTCGTGGATAAATCCTCCAGCTGCTGAGGTAGTGGATCCAAAAATAATCCCAAGTTCAAAATGCAAAAGCGTAGCAGTCAACAGCAGTGGCCAAAATCAAATAGATACACTTGGAGTCAAGGTTCAGAACACAATTGTCTAACTTCCCTTCGGGACGTTGACAACCCCTCGGCCTCCTGAGAGGCGGAGGGCTGGGGAGAGAAAACCGTACACCCCTCAAAACGCAGAAAGACAAAAGCGATTCGTTAGTGGCAGTAACCTTACAAAACCACCAGAGGAGGAAAACTAGCTAATACATTGTTACAATAATTTAACATTTAAAATTAAAGCTAAGACAAATTAACTAATTAAATAATAATTAAATGACAACAAGATGACATTTATCTCTAAATTATGCTAGTAAGGTTATTAATCATTAGTTCTTTTGAGATCTGATGCCAAACTAACTATGACACTTCAACAACCATTATCATTACATAACACATGATGAAAGTAAATATGTCAAAATTATAAGGGATATACATATTACAAGGCAACATCATGAAATTCCTCCCCCAGAGGGTGCTTATCGGGTTTGAATCAACGATTCACTTGGGATAAATAATCTGCTATGACATTATCTTTTCCTGAAATGTGTTTAACTCTTACATTATACAGGGTTGCAGGCATAAAGACCACCTGGTCAGTCTCATATTATTATTTTTCATCTTATTGATGAATGAGATTGGGTTGTGATCCGACAACACTAAAATTTCTTCTTCATTCTAAATTAGGTTCACATACACTTCAAACTTTTTCAATACTGAGATTAATGCTAATGTTTCTTTTTCGATTGTTGAGTAAGTTTTCTGGTGCTTTTTCAACTTTGAAGACATGAAACATACTGGATGGAAGATTCTGTTGTCATCTTCTTGAAGTAGAAAAGCTCCAATTCCACAGTCAGATGCATCAACTTGTATCACAAACTTTTTATTGAAGTCTGGAGCTTGAAGCACTGGTCTTGAAGTTAGTATGGCTTTAACCTTCTCAAATAATTCTTGACATTCTGGAGTCCAAACCATGAAATTTTCTTTAGGACTGGTTAAGTCAGTTAAGAGAGAGCTACTGTGGCAGAATTTGGACAGAATCGGCAAAAAAAATCAGCCATGCCCAAAAAATCTTTGTAGCTGTTTCCTCGTAGCAGGAGGGGTAGCCTTCGGATACCTTCTACATTAGCATCAATAGGAATGAAAGGCCTTTTCAACTTCAAATCCTGGATACTGTGATTGCCTTTCCAAACTCACTTTTTGTAAAGTTGATTGTTATTTCTGCATCCTGTAGTTTCTTGAACTTTCCTTAATATCTTCAGATGTTCTTCCCATGTATTAGAATAAATCACAATGTCATCAAAGCATTCCCCACTCCTTCTATTGATCCTAGTAGTTGATCCATCACTTGCTGAAATGTTGCAGGTGCATTCATCAGACCAAACGGCAAAACAGTGTATTGATACAGTCCAAAAGGAGTAATGAAAGCTGACAGCAACTTAGCATTCTCATCTAAAGGAATTTGATAATATCCTTTCAACAAGTCTATCTTGGAAACAAATTTAAACACTAATATTATCAAGTAATTGATAAATTAGAGAGGCAAAGGATAATTGTCAGCCACACTGATGGAATTCAGTTCCTATAATCCAGTACATCTAAATGAGCCATCTGGTTTCTTCACTAACACACAAGGAGAACTATAATGACAAAGACTGGGTTCTACTAATCCATGCTGCAACAAATATTCAACTTCTTTCTTCAAAACGCATCTTGATGAAAGGTGATAAGCAATAAGCTCTCAGTTTAAAGGTTTCCATCTTCTCTGATCTTTATCTCATGCTTTGTCAGATTGATACGCCTAGGTACATCTGCAAAAAATTTCAAGGAAACTTGAATCCACTTCACTTAATTCACTACTTTGCTCAACGCTCAGATGTTTTGGTTTATCTTTCAAATTTTCTAATATTGGAAGAATTGTTAATCTTGCTTTCAGCTCCAATTCATGTATCATCGTCTTCTGTAGATGAAGTTGTCTGTGTTATCCTTCTTCCTGGTGTTTCCAATCACAAAAGTTCATTCACTTAACTACTATATTATCCTATAAGGACCTTGAAACTTATTGGTAAGGGGAAATCTTTTCACTGATAACAACACTAGAACTTGCTGTCCAATACTAAAATTTCGTAGCTTAGTCTTAGCATCATATTTTCCTTTCATTTTCTCTTGACTTATTTTCAAATTTTCTAAAGAGAATTTTCTATTTTCTCTTAACCTTTTCCTCAAGTTCTTCACATATTCTCCTTGGATTTCCTCTTGATTTCTTCCCAATTCTCTGCAAGAATCTTCAATGGACCTCTAATGTCTCGATAAAAATCATTTCATTTAGTTAACATCCATACTTTCTTGATAAGCATTCATAGCGTCAGAAATAACATCAGGTAAACCAGCATCCCATTCTCTTCCCTGATTCATTAATATTTAGTTGACATACTTTTCAATGTCTGGTGGAACCTTTCCAAGGCACCTTGAGTCTCTGGATGGTAAGAGATTGTAAATAGAAAGACCCACAAAAATACACACAAGATTTATCAATAGCAATTTCACTTGGTCAAAATTTCCTAACTTATCATACAATGGTATTAATAAGTAAAATTCACGTTACCTTACACAAACTTGTGAAAACCTCTGTAAACCACTTGCTGTAGGTGCGTTACCACAAAAAAAACTTTTTTACCAGGCGCCGTTACAAACTAAATAACTTTACTAAATTCAGATCTCAAAAGTTAATGCTAATATGTGACCACAAAACGCTATGTTAAAAGTAATCTCTTTCTAGAAACGAGAGAGAGAGAGTTGGAACCAAATTAACTGGTCTTAGAAATCAAGTGAAACAAATTTTAGAATTCCAGTAACACGTGAAACAATTACATGATGTCATTAAAGCATTTTGGGTGCGAGATACAAAAGGTCTAGAAGCAGGGAGGTGACGTCATTAAAGCATTTTGGGTGCGAGATACCATGGAGAAACTTCTAGAAAGAAAGTTACGTCGTCCTAGCAAAAATTTTTGAAAAGTGGCCTATGTGACTCGAACAATGCATGTAACAACATGAAATCACTCGTCTTGAGCTCGTATGGGACGAATCGGTTTGTTTTCCTAACCTGTCATCACGACCCAAAACAAAGCCCTCTCTCTTATCTCAACTGATGACAATTGAAATGAGACAAGTCTTTGGACACACATGTGTTCATATACCACCTTTTTCAACATCAAAAGAAAGATATTTTCTAAACTACGTTACTATTAAACTGTATTATCAATTCATTATGCTAGTAAGTTATTTAATCATTAGTTCTTTTGAGATCTGATGCCAAACTAAATATGACACTTCAACAGCATTACCATTACAAATAACACGTGAAAAGAAGTAAATATGTCAAAATTATGGAGGATATACGTATTACAAAGGCAACATCATGAAAATATATATATATGTATATATATATTGTTACGTGTGAGGTCTTGGTTGATCATGTATTATTCAATTTACGTAATTTCACGGCCCTGCAAACCAAGATTACCACGTAACCTGCCATGATACAAGTTAACCTCAAAGACAGTCGTTAATTAGCCAAAAGGTCGCCAGTTAAAAGTTATTAACCTTAACAAAGAATATTTGAGATAGATTTGATTTAAGCATAGCGGTTCTTCCAGAACATTAGGACGCCCGAGGCATACAAAGCATCGAGATTTGCCTAGTTTGCTTACCTAAATCCCTGGGTATTTTACTGGAATAACGGGGTTGAAGCTCACAATATAATTAGGCTTAATCTAGACTGTAAACATATACCTAAGTGGTGGCTGAAGGAAGAAAACAAAGAAAAAATGTGAAATACAAGAAAAGAGGTTAAAGAATGAATGAAGTTTAGACAGCACACAGAAATCTACCTTAATGACCAGAGCGTTGGCGCATTACAACGGACGTGCTGAGGATTCGGGTGTGTGTTTATCCACCATTCACTAATAGATAATAGACAAAGGCGGGGACAGGGCCACCTTCCAGGCGTCTGCTCCGAGGCAGCGGCTGGATTTCATATATAACAGTTCCCTGACGTACAGGTCAGAACAGACCTACAGTCATGCCTTAGGCGTCTATGCTCTGTTAAAAACATTCGCCACGAGAGACAGGTAGAAAGGAAAAAAGGACTTTAGGACCACCTATTCTTAAAGTTGAATATGGAAATTTCTCTGCTGAGTTGTGCTCAAATACCTCTTCTTTCTCAACGGATGCTAAAGTTTGAACCAGCGCCTAATGCGGACAATGGCTTTTCGGTCTTGGTCAGGCTGATGTGTTACAATCCAAATGTTACGAGCGAACAGTAATATTTATAAAAGCTCCCCCTTAAGAGGCCTTCTCCTTTCCGGCGTGAATGTCTGTACTAAACAAGATGTTAGCCTCTGTCAGATTACTCTTCTTCCCTGAGCAGATTAGTCCTGGTTAGCCTACCTAGCTACAGAACTACCTAACCCTAGATAGGATATGAGCTATAATCACTACTTTACCTAATTCTAGCAGTACTAGAAGGTGCTCACGGTTATTATAGGCTACCTCCTACAATCATGATGTGTTTTAGACCTAGCCTAGTGGTACATTCTATGATATTCCCTAGCCTAACCTATCCTAACCCGACCGTAGCACCAACATAAGAGTTAATATTCTAACTAAATTACAACATGGTTTATATTTAATACAATTAAAATTTACTAGATTAATTCATGAGGTTGCCTCATATGATAAATAAATTTCTGGTCTTAGGCCATGCGTGTCACGAGCATCGTGGCTCGTTTCACAATAGTTAAGATTACTGAAATTAGTTAGATACTTACATATTAGCTTGGTGGTAAGTGAAGAACAAAATACTAAATTGATGTACCGTACTTTAAGGTGGCCTAGGCTGGGGTACCAATAAAGGAAGAGATCACACTGGCTACCTTCTCTGGGCAAGGGCCCAGGATCATCTTAGATGTTAGAGACACTGTGCGAGAGGGCAGCACTAGTGCCAGGATAAAGCGTATGGCTCAAACAACTACTAGGCTCTCTTCACGCCCCTTCTTCTTCTTCTTGGGTTCCTCAAGGCCTATCAGTAGCTGGCTGCAGGTGATGAAACACCGACTCGAGGACAGACCAGAAGACTAATGATGCAAGTCGAGGAACGCTAAAAGCTGCGGGAGGACTCCCTACCGGCTGCTGTGACAACCGGAAGCGAAGGCGATCGACTTCTGCGTCGAGGATGCCGTTCCTGGTCTTCAAGAAGGGTACCATTTCGATCCTCAGGGGTTCATCCTGGAGTCAAGAACTGCAAGCGAACAGGAGGCTCTCCAGTCGCGATGATCCAACTGCATGGGAATCTAAAATCTCCGGAGGATTCGCCTCATGATTAGGCCCGGCATAGGGGCCTTTTCGTGGTAGCTCACGTCCGGGGCCAGACGAGTCTGGCACTGCTCAGTGCTCATAAGTGGCACTGGCAGCAGTTGAGTCAGGCATGCCTGACAAAGGGGTCAGTGCAATACCTCTCGGACGACTTGGGACATTTGGCTGCGGCAGAGATTCCTACCCAGCAGGAGATCATGCCTCTGTGAGTTTTGTTCGGGGCGTCAGCTGGGCGTTTAGCGGATTGGGCAGCCTCCCAGTTGTGGAGTGGTCTGCCCGGCTTGCGTCCTGCAGCGGTACTCTTCCCTCCTGAATCTCTCTTCGCGGAGGGGAAGACCTCTTGGTGGGCCAGCCCTTCACCCAATTGGAGAGAATACAGGCCTGGAATAGTTTGGGTTGTGCCCCTTCCGCGGACCACTTTGAGTGGTAGGGGTGATTGTCATGGTTGAGAGTTTTACATGTGGCCTCTGTGGAGAAGTAGCGCGGCTGTAGTGGCGTTAGTAGGGCTTCGCGAAGATCCCGACCCAACAAAGAAGACCATCAGGCCAGATTCACCTACCACGCCAAGGCGGTGGGGTATGGTACCCCAGGTGTCATTACCTGGAGTTGGACCGTAGGAACGGTAATGAGTGTGACCCTCTATCCACTTCATTTCCACGGGTTTCTT
>NC_089752.1:91536547-91544047 GCF_040412425.1 Macrobrachium rosenbergii
CTTATGTCTAAGAGCTCCTGTCTCGAAAAATGTTATCTAGTACTATTTACTTCTTCATAGTGGCGAACCTCTTTCTTTTTACTATTTACTTCTTCAGGTTTAAAGGGGAGAAACATTGCCTCTGGAGCCACAAACAGATCTGAAAGTCACTTCCTTTCCAGTTAGGAGGATTATTAAAAGTCAAAGTCCTCTCTCTTCGGAACCATTAATATAGCATTTGTTTTTGTAAAGAGGAACAACAGGCTCTCCCTGCTGGTTTCGGCGTCAGCAGCCTCATAATTCGAACGTCAGAAAGTATGCCAGTTGATTAGTCAGCAATTTGCCGACTTAGTCATTTGATAAAACAATTTCATGTATTCATGGAATCAGATTCCGTCACTAAATTTTTTTTCATGCGGTTGCTAGTCACATGTGGCTGTTCCTGATCTTATCTTGCCAACTATCAGTTATGTAATTTGTTGTTGCGGTCAAGGGTGGCACAGTGGATTTTTTCAGAAAACCATCCTAATATTTTTTTTTTTTATTCAGGCGAGCTTGCATGTATGCAAATGTATGTGAGAATTTCTATTTGTGCTTCCTTACGAAAATTAATCGATCAATTTCTTGCTCGGGAGAGTTATGCTAAATATTCTATGATGCTGAACGGTGCATTATAGTGCCTTTTTCGTGACGGGAAGTCACGACAGGTTTTGTTCACAAAATCCTGTTATTAAACAAGTCTTTGTTTCGAAAAGAACAATGTAAAGATATATCCATGAATGTTCTTAATGTGTCTATCGATTGCGTGAAATATTCATTAAGAAACATACAGAGAATAGTTTTTAAAAGTATCTCAGTGCTTTCCAACTTGCGTTCTGCCTCAGATCTGAAATTCCATTTAAAATTGACATTTTGTGCTGCCATTTAAATCTCTTCAGCTGTTTTTGAATACTTCAGGAAAACAAACAAATTCGATGGTACAAGAAATTAACTTTCTATGACAGTGAACCAAACACTGAATTTTAATAATTAAATTTTTAACACATCAACAAACGTTTTCATCATCAGTTCTTTATTTCCGTAAACTTGCAAGAAGGAGAAGGAGAAGAATAAGGCTGTTGACATTTATACAACAGCCTGCTTCCTGCCAAGAAAACTTTTTCTCTTCTTTTTGACTTCCGCTCTGTCGGACAAGAGTCCCTTTTCTTCTTTTAGTTTCTTTTTTTTTTTTTTTACCTTTGTCTTATGCTTACGTTGTCTCTTTCTGCCATACGTTGAAAACGAGCTTTACTTACTGTCTTATACTTTATTAGTTTTCTGTAAAAGAAAACTATTGAGATGTCTTTATTCTGTCCGTCCCCCTCAGATCTTAAAAACTACTGAGGCTGCAGGGCTGCAAATTGTTATGTTGATCTTCCACCCTCCAATCATCAAACATGCCAAATTGTAGCCCTCTAGCCGCATTAGTTTTTATTATATTTAAGGTTAAAGTTAGCACTGATCGTGCGTCTGGCACCTCTATAGGTGCCAACAAAACACCCCATCACCGGGCTGTGGCTGAAAGTTTCATGGGTCGCGGCTGAGAGTTTCATGGGCCGTAGCTAAGAGTTTCATATGGTTTTATACGCTGTACAGAAAACTCGATTGCGCCAAAGAAACTTCGGTGCATTTTCTACTTGTTTCTTTTTGTTGTGGATGAGTATCCTTATACGGATCGGGAGGAAATAGTGTATCTCTGCGTCCTTATTGCGCTATGGTAAATGTAGCCTGACGTTGTTAAGCTGGAACTTCCCTCGAATCTCTATGAGAAATTTACAAACGGTAAAAGTTTCCCTGTTGTTTCCTCGTCAGACACTGTTTAGATGCTGAAACCCTCCTTTGCTCCAGGGAACGTCAAGGCCCGGGGACATTTTCATCTTTTATCTAGATGCAAAATTACTTTTTTTTCTGAGAGATGTGCATTATTAGGTTTATGAAGGGATATATATAAACACACATGCACACACACACACACACACACATATATATATATATATATATATATATATATATATATATATATATATATATATATATATATATATATATATATATAAATATAAAATATATATTAATATATGTATATATATATATATATTATATATATATATATAAATATATATATATATATATATATATATATATATCAATAAAAATATTTTCAAAATTAATTAATATTTTAAACATCTAAATACTACCGTTTACTTTTCTCTAAGAGCATGTAAATATATATATATATATATATATATATATATATATATATATATATATATATATATATATATATATATATATATATATATATATATATATATATTCTAATGATCTAGCCTTGTGGTATGTATGTTTTCTGGAAATTTAATGTTTTGTATAATTTTGATATATTTTCTTTTATGTTTCTCGTGTTGTGAAATGTAACGAGGTGATTTTGTATTATGTGTGTTTGCGTGCAATGTTTGTATATTTTCTCTTGTGTTTGCCATATATTGTCTGTGATAATTGTGATAGTAGTGTTTGTTGGAGATACTGAGTGTCAGATCTTGCAAGGATTGCTTTGACTGTGTGATTTTAGGACTAATAAAATACATTTTGCTGTTAGGATTACGTTTGTACAGCTGGCTCTTGTGGACTCAGGTGTCCAGTCAGGGTACTGGTGAAGTTTACACAGCTGTCAGGTGTTCTACCAGAGTAATTCCCCTCCATTTGGAAAAGAAGCACTTAAGTTGTCAGCCAATAGGGAGATGAGGTGACAGGCCTAGATAATGTTTGTTGACCAGGGCGAGGGTATCGCTGGTTCACCTCTGTGTTTGTACAAGTGTGTATACAGGAAACCCTTGCCAATCAAGCAGATAAGAGGACAGGCCTATATAGCTCTCTGAGCCAGAGAATACATTATCTTGTTTATTTTCCCTCTCCAGAGGAAGAAATTCTGTTTATTCCTGTTGGAGAAGAAGAAACTGTTTATTCCTGTTTTCTCCCAGAGTGACCCATTTCCAAAAATGCCTAACTGGCAACCCAGGTTTAATCTCATAGAAGATTTTTGGTAAAACTGATCATTACAGACTGAGACTCTGTAGAGGTTGGTCTCTCTCTCTCTCTCTCTCTCTCTCTCTCTCTCTCTCTCTCTCTCTCTCTCTCTTCATTCAGAAGAGAGTAAGATTTGTGGTTACCCTCCCAAACATATAAGTTTTTGGAAACTGTTAATAATGTTTAATGCTCCCTTGGTCGGATCTGACATAAGAAAACAATGTTAGCAGTATAACAGGCCTTAGATAAAGTGTATGTTGCTGCAGCAAAGGAGTAGTGTAAAAAGTGTTCAGAAACTTATATAAGGTAAAGTTGCTTTTTACTTATTTTTTACCATGGTAAAAAGGCAGATACTGCAAAGAGATTTTGCCTTGGTGAAATTATTATTGATAAACCTTTTGTGCATTTTTTGTATGTTCTTGTTTTTACATTTTTGTGGTTCTTTGTGATTACAATTTCATAAGAAAAAACTTTTGTGTTGGTGATTTAACATTTATTTAATTAGCACTTTATATGTGTTGATACTTTAACATTGCATACTTGATTTGATTTTCATTTGCTAAGATTTCTCTTTCAAATCTGGAATAAGTCTTAATAGTTTGAATTTTGCTTAGTAGTGTAATTTCTTGATAAGTTAAAGTTTTGTGAATTAATCTTGTCTAAGAATTGTCTAAATCTTTTATTGTTTACAAGTAATGGTAAATTTTTTTCAGATTGTGAATTCTAATTATAACTTTTGAAGTTAGAAATAAATTTTTGTATTTAAAGTTTTAAAAGCACAGTATTTCACTTTTAACCAGCAGTGAATAGGATTATTTGTTCATGCACATGGTAAGTGATAAACATGTTTTGTTCTCCTTCAGAAAAGTTTTTTGAGGTGAATAAAGACCCGGGAAACAATTATAGTTGTTTGATTTTAAATTTTTTTTTTGGATTTCTTTATCTCAATTTTCACAGTTTTACCCAAACTTTTGTGTGGTAAAATAAACTTAATTTGAACATTTATTTAATGATAAGAGTATATGTTGGAGATGATGAGGGATCACTATTAAAGATTGCTTTGACTGTGTGATTTTAGGACTAATAAAATACATTTTGCTTTAGGATTATGTTTGTATTTTATTGTTATGATGGTACTGATCTGTTTACACAGCTTAGTTAAGATTTCTTTTTCAAATTTTGGAATAAGTTGGTAATAGTTGCAATTTTTTGTAGTAATTGTATCTTATATATAAGTTAAAGTTTATATATATTCCTAATTAATATAACCCAGATTGTTATAAGACTAAGAATTATCTAAATCTTTCTTGTTTACAATAATGGTAAATTTTTCATTCAGAGTATAACTATCACTCTAAACATATAAGTTTTTGGAAATTAATAATATTTAATGCTCCCTTGGTCAGATCTGACATAAGAAAAGAGTGTTAGCAGTTAACAGGCCTTAATAAATGTATATTGCTGCAGTGTAAAGTGTTCAGAAACTTGTTAAGGTAAAGTGGCTTTTTACTTATTTTTACCATGGTAAAAATATGGATACTTTAAAGACCTTAGGGAAATTATTGTTGATAAACCTTTTATTTTTTTGTATGTTCTTGTTTTTAAATTTTTTTTGAACATGTGTTCTTGTGTTTATACTAATTTCATAGTTTTACCCAAACTTTTGTGTTGGTGAAAACATTTATTTAATTAGTAACTCTATATGTGTTGATACTTTAACATTGCATACTTGAATTGATTTTCAAGACCATTTCTTTTTCAAATCTGGAAACTTAATAGTTGCAATTTTGTTTAGTGATGTGTGATAAGCAAAGTTTTGTGAATTAATCTTGTTTAAGAATTATCTAAATCTTTTATTGTTTACAATAATGGTAAATTTTTTCAGATTGTGAATTCTAATTATAACTTTTGAAGTTAGAAATAAATTTTTCTATTTAAAGTTTTAAAAGCGCAGTGTTTCTTTTTAACCACCAGTGAATATTTTTGTGTATGCACAAGGTAAGTGATAAACATGTTTTGTTCTCTTTCAGATGTTTTTTGAGGTGAATTAAGACAGGGAAACAATTATAGTTGTTTGATGTAGTGATAAGCAAGTTTTTTTATTTTGGAATATAAACAATTTTGTGGTAAAATATTTTTAGTCAACTATATATATATACATATATACAATATATATATACATATATATATATATATATATATATATATATATATATATATATATATATATATATATATATATATATATATATATATATATATATATATATATATATATATATATATATCATATATATATATATATATATATATATATATATATATATATATATATATATATATATATATATATATATATATATATATATATATATATATATATATATATATATATATATATATATATATATATATATATATATATATATATATATATATATATATATATATATATATATATATATATATATATATATATATATATATATATATATATATATATATATATATATATATATATATATATATATATATATATATATATATATATATATATATATATATATATATATATAATTTATTCATATTCCGGTTTGATATCAAAATATTTTGTTATTTTGAACATCCAAATACTACCGTTTGCTTTTCTCCAAGAGGATATAAATAAAACCGAATTTAGAATGCAACTCGGCCACAACATATACATTTACGGTAATAAATTCTGGGGAAACAAGACCACGCGAGTCTAAGAGCATTGCAATTTAATTGAATTTCGTTTTTTAGCGACTTTGAATTCTTTTTATGAATGATTTTTTTTTTTTGTCCATTATTACCGTTCTTTTTTTCTTTCGCTATTAGGTCAACATTTGACATGATTCACATTATTTCATTACATTTCATTGTATACGACGGAATGAACATATAAACAATTTTGTTGTAAAATAATTCTTAGTCAACTATATGCATATACATATATATATATATATATATATATATATATATATATATATATATATATATATATATATATATATATATATATATATATATATATATATATATATATATATATATATATATATATATATATATATATATATATAATTTAAAAAATCACAGTAGATGCACGTGACTTCAGTGTATCAGCGAATACCACAGGGAAATGACAGGCAGAAGTTCAGTACCAAGCGCTTTCACGTTTATTGACGCATCTTTGGGGCACGAACGAGACACAGATATAGAGAAGGTTACAAAATAAACAAAAAGAACAAGAATACCAGATGGTCAGTTGTCAAAGGGTAATAAACAGAAAGTTAATCCAGGATAATCAGGGATCGAGCTGTCACAAACTGAACCTAAGACCAAACAACAAGAAATACTAAAGTTTAGGCTTATAAAATCCAAAAACATGTATAACCTTGAATACCAGATGGTTAATTGCCAGGGGGTAAAAAACAAAAGGTTAATCCACGATAAATCCGGGATCACGCGGTCACAAACTAATCCAAATATATACCTAACCATAAGGCAAACGGAATCTTACCCATTCACATTGCAGAAACATGTACAAAAATGAATATTAATTTTGCATATATTTATCAACAACTTTTTTTTTAATTAAGAAGGCATAAAGTTTAAATAAACCAAGACTTAAATTTAGAACACTTTCATTATTTGACTTGATAAAACAAGATTCGATGATATTCCTTTTAACTGTGTCATTGCACGGGACTAAAGGTCTTGCTTTACTCCAGTTAATAGGATGATCTAAATCTCTCGTATGTACGAATAATGCATTCGAGATTTGGCCAGTTCTCACAGAATATTGGTGTCGTTTGATTCGTTGTGAAAGTGATTTTCCAGTTTGTCCATAATATATTTTATCACATTTTTTACAAGGAATTTCATAGATGCAGCCAGAAACATTTTTAGGAGAATTTCTTATCACTAAACTCTTAACATTAAAATTACGGAAAACAACATTTATGTTGAAAAGTTTTAAAATTCTAGGAATTTGTAAAAAACTTTCATCATACAGTAATCTGAGAATATTATGCTTGCTGAATTCAAGTTTGTTATTAGTTAAATAAAATGTTTACCTGGCTCTTTTCCATGCTACATCTACGAAGGTCCTTGGGTATTTAAGTTTCAAAGCAATATCATAAATAAGTTTTGATCTCAGCATCAATGAACTGCGGGCTGCAAACGCGTAAAGCCCTTAAGAACATTCCAGAAAAGACAGAGAATTTAACATTTTGATGGTGATTGGAATAATAATGAACAAAAGAGGCAATGTTAGTTGAAATTTCTATCATGTCTATGGACAGTTACATCAAGAAAATTCAAATTACAATTTCTTTCTTCCTCTACGGTAAATTTTATAGAAGGGACTAAATTATTTACCTTAACGAGAAATTCCTGGAGATTTTCGTGAACTGGCCAGATACAAAAAAT
>NC_089752.1:91549047-91594047 GCF_040412425.1 Macrobrachium rosenbergii
TACAAAATGTAGTCGCTAGTCCCATTCTTTGTTGACAGCTTTCCACAGCTATTACTATAGGTGAATGCCCCATTCACGTCGGCAGACCGGACAGAACGTTCAAGAGTCTCACTGTACTCTCCTTTAGCACTTGGCATTGTCCAACAACTTTTGTAGTATCCGCAGTTACGAGCTGCCTTTGCTTTCTTGTTTTAACACCTTGAAATTAGGAGGCGTTTTCGGTGCTATGTCGTAAAATCGAGAATTGACGGAAGGCCCTCAACTTCATGATCTTCTATAATTCTGATAAATATTTGTAGAAGTCCAGAAGTTGAGAGGTCATTGAGGTTAAGTTTATCTACATATATATATATATATATATATATATATATATATATATATATATATATATATATATATATATATATATATATATATATATATATATATATATATATATATATATATATATATATATATATATATATATAGTCATACCCCGAACTTACACGAGGTTAGGTTCCAGAACCCCTCGCGCAAGGTGAATTTTTGCGTGAGTTTGACACGTCTCTAAAAATGCTAATAAATGGTTATTTGTGAAGTTGAAACACTAAATATAACCCTAATCATGCTTCCAAATTATAAAGTTAATTTTTAAATTAAATTAAAGCTACTGTAATTTCATTTAAAAGTTAGCTTAATACATTACCCTTAAAAAAAGAAATAAATGGTTGACATAAAAATAGAGTTGGAAGAGAATTTCTGTATCTCTCCCCTTCCGACCGATCTATTTTTAGAAGTCTTCTCAACCTCTTTTTAATAATTTCTTTATTCTACGGTTTTTCATGAACAAACAGTGTTTTTTATTTTGACAAATACAACTCGTGGTTATTATGTGTCTGTGTTTTAGAACGTATTTGCCACACTAGCGCATTTACACTTCGTAGAGGGTACAGATAAAATTAATTCAATCTAAACTATTTACTGTACTGGTAAAGACGTACAGAGAAATAATAAATTGTAAAAATGTGTGAGCACTAACTATGAATGAGAGAGTGAAATTATTTATCAGTTATTACAGAGACTGAGAGAATAATACACAGAGAGAGAGAGAGAGAGAGAGAGAGAGAGAGAGAGAGAGAGAGAGAGAGAGAGAGAGAGAGAGAAATATTAAGTTAAATTATTTATGAATTAACAGAGAGAGAGAGAAGAGAGAGAGAGAGAGAGAGAGAGAGAGAGAGAGAGGAGAGAGAGAGAGAGGTTATTCTTAAGTTAGATATCAAAAGATGGAAATTCAGCATTAAACTAACTTTTAAATGAAATTAAAGTTACTGTAATTTCATTTAAAAGTTAGCTTAATACATTACTCTTAAAAAAAGAAATAAATGGTTAACGTAAGAATATAGGAGAGTGTGAACATTAGTATACTATTTCTCTCTCCCCCCATTCCACCAATCTATTTTTAGAAGTCTTCTCAACCTCATTTTTAAAAACTTCTTTATTCTGTCTCTTTCTCTTTGTTCTGAAATGTTCTATGTGTCTATGTTTTAGAATAGCACATTTACAGTTTGTAGGCGGTACAGGTAAAATTAGGTCAATTTAAAATTATCTACTGTACAGTTAAAGGCATACAGAGAAACAGTAATATGTAGGTTGCGCTAACTACAAACGAGAGAGAGAGAGAGAGAGAGAGAGAGAGAGAGAGAGAGAGAGAGAGAGAGAGAGAGAGAGAGAGAGAGAGAGAGAGAGAGAATTAGTAAGAAATCTTTGACCCCTAATCAGCAATACTCCCCCTTCTTGTAATGTTAAATGACATGTCTGACAGCTTTTGCCTTCGAGTTTCTCACAAAAGATGAGGGGAAGAATTTGTTTGTTTAAAATAATACAAATTTTGTAATTACAGTTTTATTATTATTATTATTATTATTATTATTATTATTATTATTATTATTATTATTATTAATCTTATTAATCTTATTAATATTTGAAAATTAGTGCTTATTATTAGGTAAAAAATTTATTTATCATACAAAACAAATAAACATACCTGTATACATGTATCATAAAAATTTTCTCATCTCAGTAAAAAGAAGAGAGAGAGAGAGAGAGAGAGAGAGAGAGAGAGAGAGAGAGAGAGAGAGAGAGAGAGAGAGAGAGAAAAAAAAAATTATTACTTTTAATATTTAATGTTATTTCATTTACACATAAAAGCTTGAAAACTTATAAATTACAAAAAAAAAAAAAACATAAACACTTTTGCAGGGTTTCTCAGTGTTCGCAAACGTTCACGTGTCTGTGAAAAATTCGTGTATGACAAGTTAGGTTCCAGTGAAAAATTTGTGTCTGTGGATTCACACAACTCGAATCGTGCAAGTTCATATATATTATATATATATATATATATATATATATATATATATATATATATATATATATATATATATATATATATATATATATATATATATATATATATATATATATATATATATATATTATATAACAAGTAATCTTCAGATAGTTAAAAATATCCATCATATATTCTACTATAACTTACTGCCTTTCCTTATTTTTCGTCCGAACGTTATGCCTTTCTTCTGTAATTGCATAACATTTTCTCTTCACCACGCTTGCAATGAAAGATTAATTTACCATCCGGCTGTCTCACTTTTTACTTTGAATGCCCACACACACACACACACACACACACACACACACACACACACACACACAGAGACAGAGAGAGAGAGAGAGAGAGAGAGAGAGAGAGAGAGAGAGAGAGAGAGAGAGAGCAAATCCACATTTGCATGGTGCATTTCCCCAAGCCACATATGTTACTAATTCTTAAAAATAAATGTTTTGCCAACTTGGAGAATGACTAAAACACAGAGGTGGCACAGTGTCCCAGACCCTTAAAAGTAGTTTGCAAACGTAATGTAAACCATGCCAAAAGCATGCAAGCATTTTCCGACTTTTTTGTCATTCATGTTCAAAAGTTGGGCATAAACGTCTGCGCTAAGTTAAGTCGTTCTCGTGTTTTTCAACGCGTCTGATTATTCTGGTTGTGCTTAAGCAAACTGACGGCGAGAAACTGTATACAAAGCACACACACTGACATACATTATATATACTGCTTTGTTTAAAGCAAAGAAAAATTTCTTAGATGATGCCTTTACCCTCATTTCACTAACGAAGAGCAAAATATTGGTAGTATATACATATAGAATATGTATGTATGTATGTATGTATATATATGTATACTATATATATATATATATATATATATATATATATATATATATATATATATATATATATATATATATATATATATATATATATATATATATATATATATATATATATATATGTGTGTGTGTGTGTGTGTGTGTGTGTGTGTATGGTGTATAAGGACGTCAAGGGCATATGGAAAGGTACACGAACACTTGACATCAACGGCGTTTTGCAATATCCATTGCATTATCAAGGCTGCAATGACACATTATATTTTAGATATAAAAAAGAACGTCACATTGCACCTTCAATTCAATTCAAACTCAAAATATTTATTGACATGTATTACATATACATCAATTGGGGTGTATCAACAAGCTGGTACACCATCCAAAATATTTTGACAATACATCATTCACATTCCAGAATTACTTGTTCCAATAGAAATTGGGAAACTTCTTCATAATTCTTGGAACCATACTATTGTTAAGCAAATAACACAACTGCTCTGGAACTGTGTCAACACTTCTATCCCTAAATTCTGAAAGTTCAGTACAGTATAATACATAATGACACAGTGTAGGAGAATTTGGCTCTCTACATAACTTACATGGAAAATTGTTACTATCACACACACATTCCCAAGAATACTCGTACTTGTATCCTAACCTTAACCTCATTATAAATATGTCAATTTTAGAAAGAGCTTTGCCTTATGTACTGTGGGTAATTCCAGATACATACAAATATTGCCTCATGCCATTATTGCCGCCTGCTAAATCCTTTCCGCATTATCAGTCTCCCGTGCAGCTCTCCGATGTCTCATACCTCTCTTTATTTGCGAAAACTTGCAACGCCAACAATATCAACAGAGGTTTTACACGATACATCTTTTGCTAATCTGTCAGCAACTGCATTTAAATATGAGAAGGTGTCCAATAAATTGAACATAAAAACCACTTCGTTCTATCTCATAAATCAAAGCCTTACAGTGGTATACCAAATCAGCATTAGAAGGATCTTGACAATCCAGTGCAAGCAAAGCACTCTGGGAATTCTACAAAAATATACACATCTCGCTTCTTACCTGTGACTGTTTTCAGTCCTTTGTGAACTGCATGTAACTCGGCTGTTGTTGTAAAGCTATTGTCCTACTTTCGTTTAGAAATCGCCTTTAGTAAATGTATTATCACCAAATTCTCGTATGACATCTCCACATCCAGCCTTTACTCCATTAACAGACCCATCACAATATATATGAAAAAACATTACATCTTGATGAATTACATAACAGTGGTAAGAAAACCTGTTTTAACCCATTAGGATAACGCTCGCTCTTTTTGTAATCCAATTTCTTTATACATATCTCTACCTCGGTACATAACCGTGGTTTGAAAGACCTTACCTTCGGCAACTGAACACAATACTTCACAACATCCTAACTTAATATAATGTTATCCAATTTCAGTGAATAGCTGTTAGCTCGAGTTGGAGTATTAAACCTTCCTGATAACTTGGAAATCATCATTCCCATACTTCTTTCCCCTCTTCTTATCATTCGAACAATAGCAATATCGACAATTTCTCGATTACGGTCAACTACACTAGGCAGATTTAATTAGTTCATTAATTCTATCCTGGTACTCACTGCGCATCCCAATATGACACGCATGGCTTTGTTTTGGATAACCTCTCATTTCTTCAGTTCCCTCTCCGAATAACTTACCAATACAGGGGCTGCATGATCGATAGCTGAGCGCACTGCTCTAACATTAACCATCCTCAAAAGCGGAATGCCTGCTCCATTACCTCTGTTTGCAAGCACTTGCAATGGTTTAAGTCTCGTCAGACAAAGATTTCTAATGTGGTTTATCTCGAACGTGGTCTTTTTAAAACTTACATACGTTCCGGGATACTTATAACTGTCAACTATCTTTACTAATATCTATATCTTCCAATTAAATAAAAAAAAAAAATAGCTATCTGTCTGTCTACAAGTCTGTATTTTGTTCTTATTTTCATTTATAACCCAACCCATATGCAGACTCAAGTCTTGCAGCTCCGCCATTGTTAATGACAAAGTAGTATAAGAATCACATTGTATAAAAATATCATCAACATAAATTACAATATCAGTACCTCTTGGAAATTTGTGGCTTGCAATTTTGTCCATCAATACATCAAACTAAGGCTTAATACTCTACTTTGTGGTATACCCAACTCCAATACCATTTCCTTAGATTCATGACCCTGGAACCACACTTTGGCTTTCCTTCCAGTTAGATAGCTCCGTATCCACTTTAACAATAAACCTTTCACTCCTCTATTGCCAGTTCTTCCAGGATTACCTCACCATTTGCCCTATCAAAGGCAGCCTTAAGGCCTACAAAGCCCCACATCTGGCCCTGCTCTTGCTTAGTACTTTAATAACACAATCCGCTGTACTCTTATTTTTTCTAAAACCAAACAAATGATCAGATAGCTGTTCTCCAATAACATAAAGTGACTTGTTTAAAACAAGTCTTTCCATTAATTTGCAAAAACACGATGTCAGAGATATAGGCCGATACTCTCCATTACTTTTAGGAACAGGAATCATTAAAGCTATCTTCCATTTTATAGGACAAATTAATTAAATCCAATAGCGGACTATCATCCATTGCAATCAAACAATTAATTATATCATATGTTACTCCACCAGTAGACTTTCCTCGCTTGATAGCAAACAATAATTCATTTCTAGTAAAGGGTAGACAAGTCTCATCTCTTATTCCTGCTTGCATTTCCTCCAAACGCTGCCTTTTAGGAGACCTGTTCTTCAAACATCCTGAGTGTTTACAGGAAGGCTGTTAAAAAAAACTAGAAGTATCAGACCATTTTTTCATTCATTCCTCAGCCTTACCTTGAGGGTCCGGATGAACAACACCTTTTCGTTTAACTCCTCTTGCCTTGTTAACCTCATTCCATACACCACCTAGAGTTTTTATTAAAGAAATATCTTTCAGAAAACCTTCCCAATAATTCCCTCTTACTGCTTTTCTTGTTTCTGACGTTCCTTCAGCTATTTGGATCATAGTAGAGGCTGTTTTCATGAAAGCACACGTTCCTTCGTTGAATACCCAGACCTCTTGCGCACCTCTTTATTGCTTATATGCTCTGCTGTTTTGTTTAATTCCTTTTTGTTTTACTTTTTATGTTTAATCACTTTTTAGCTGTGTATTGAATTGGTTTGTTTCGGAGAAAATTTGTATTTTTGTGGTTGGAATATTATACTGTGTCGTTATTTTTAATAATTAGACTATATTGTGTCATTGCAGCCTTGATGACGCAATGGATAAATTACGTCAAATGTTTTTGTGCTTTCCTTTTGCCCTCGATATCCTTATATTGGGCTGTTGCTGTCATTATCAAATGTGTGTGTGTACAATATATATATATATATATATATATATATATATATATATATATATATATATATATATATATATATATATATATATATATATATATATATATATATATATATATATATATATATATATATATATATATATATATATATATATATATATATATATATATATATATATATATATATATATATATATATATATATATATATATATATATATATATATATATATATATATATATATATATATATATATATATATATATATATATATATATATATATATATATATAGTCAAATTAACTGCTCTTACAAACTCCTATTATTTCGATCCTAATACTTTTCAGTTTTAGGAAAAATTCCTCACTCTCGCTATTTAATGTTTATGCAAAACTACCCATTGTTTAATAAACGCGGATAACTAATATTTTTCTTATACGTAAAAAATCATTTGGAAAAATATTTGAAAAGCTCATCTTCGTCTCCCTCAGAGACTTTTCAAAGTGAAAAGAACTTCACGAGCTGTGTCCAGAAGGTCCGCCATTCTTGAAGGACTGGTGGAGTTAAAGTTAAGTATACCTTAATTTAACCCAGACCACTGAGCTGATTAACAGCTCTCCTAGAGAGGGCTGGCCCGAAGGATTAAACTAATTTTACGTGGCTAAGAACCAATTGGTTACCTAGCAACGGGACCTATAGCTTATTGTGGAATCCGAACCACATTATAGCGAGAAATGAATTTCTATCACCAGAAATAAGTTCCTCTTATTCTTCATTGGCCGGTCGGAGATTCGAATTCGCGGCCAGCAGAGTGCTGGCTGAGAACGGAACCCACCCTCCCAATGAGGAGCTGGGGGAGATTGATGACGGAGATGTTATGTCGTGCCCTGACAGCCCGAACGTAAGCTAGAGTGAGAGGGTGAGACGCAGGAGTGAAAAGATGATGATCAGGGGAAAATGACGAGTGACTGATGTTGCGACAGTAATCAGGACATTGGCGTCCTTAGCTCTCATGAGCGGTCGAAATAATTTAGGTGTCGCGTTTCCATTTAATTTTCTATTTTTACCGTACGAATTTAGCGAACGTAGGCAAAGGCTCTTCAGGCGCACGAACGTGTACCGGCATAAGGCCAACTTAATCAACGACGGATAGTGAGCAAAGGTGGAATAAAGAAAATGAAGACACAAAGATTTCATTTTAGGCTGTTTTCTTTTGCGCAAAAGGGGTGGAACTAATTAGGAAGCCTCTCAGAGGATGTCGTGCAATAGGAACTTCAGAGGTTCAAGCGAAGATGTGATGGATTACTACACTAATACTGTTCTCCTTGCATTTTAATACATTTTTATCTATTTGTTAATTTATTAATTTTTTTTCAATAAGTGGAATCTCTTATTTCTGTATTTCTTATTACTGTATTTCCCTTTACCTCCTCTTACTTCTTCCTAATGAACACCATATTCTTTGGAAGCTTAAATTTCAAGTCAGTGGCTCCTGTGGGCTTGTTGCACATTAATAGGTTTCATCTTCTGAATAATAATAATAATAATAATAATAATAATAATAATAATAATAATAATAATAATAATAATAATAATAATAATAATAAATGGTGATGTAAGAAAGCATTAAAGAGTATTCATTTTGAGACTGGATAGGAATCATGACATCTTTGGACTACGTTTTATTTTTAAATTCGATACAGTCGGATCTGGCAGCAAAGGTCTCTTACTGTGCAAAGAGTTACAAGCTCTGTGGCACTCCCGAGATGGTCAGTATGTGCCTTTAGCATACAGGATACACTTCCAATATATTTAAAGAATGTGTATTCTGGGAAACTTAATTCATAAGTCATACTGGAATGAATTAAATCAGGCAGAGCGTCTTTAAAACGCAAAGGACTACCAACGTTAAGGGTGCTTTAAAAATAAAACTGAATTGCACAAGCGTGTTGATATTATTCGTGACGAATGCGCGCAGACAAATTTCCAAAATACAGTGAAGCCAAGAAAAAGTTATATTTTCAATTACAACGTATTTTTCATGCCTAGGGTGAGAGGGTTGTTCTAATACTGTTTATATTATATGTCCTTGTATTACTGTTCATGTTTCTTTTTATCTCTACCTTTGAGAGAGAGAGAAAGAGAGAGAAAGAAAGGCGGGGGAGCTTATGACGTATTGGTTATAAATTTCTTAAATCAATCATACAAGCTTTATATGCTTTTGTAAATGAATCTCCTTATCTGATTTCAACTCGATATCTGTATTATTTGACATTTTTTTTTTATTCTTCCAGTATGTTTAAAATGCCCGAAAGTGTACTTGTTATTATCGGCAACAAGAGGAAAAGCGAGCGAGAATCGACGCGTAGTTGTCCTGCAAAAGTTTCACCTCTGAAGGGTTGTGGCTCTTCTGCTCTTATTTGGTAGCTTGGCACAAACAGCACGAGTGACCCCATTTGTCGTCAGTCCAGACAAACGAGGTTTTGATTGACTTTGGATGTGGACTTCCTTCCTTGTTTTCATTTTTAGGAGTAAAAAGACGTTGTCACGTATTTTTCTTGGGTCTTTTAAAAAAGTTCTTTTATCGGTCGTCAAGAATTTGTAGTTTTTATTTGCACCAAGTCACCCTCTTTTTTGGGTAAGTGACTACCAAGTGAAATCGCAGTTCAAACTTGAGAATATTGTACGCTAAAAGGGTTCTTGGATGGGGTTTTCAATCGAGTTAGTTAAAGATGACGTACTTCCAATATATTCTTTCATCTACTAATGCATTTTTGATGGAAAAGTTCAAACCTACTTTTAACCAATTCAGAGTCCGTAATTCATTCCTTTCAGTTAAATATCCCTGCTGTGGGAAGGCAAGAAGTAAAAATAAGAAAAACAGAAATATGTTTTTTCCAAATCTATATGTATTTTCTTGGTCAGTAAAGTACATCACCTTCCACTGGATCATTTCACAAAGACTAATTTTCATAAATCCTCTTCGTAACTACAATATGTTTTGGACCGCAAGTGAAGCTGTTATAGCGCCGTTTATGACTCTCATACGTCTTTAATTCTCCTTACACTAAAGCTTTTTAACTGACCTAGACCTGATAATACGGAGGAAGTTATTTGTCTTCAAAATAAAAAAAATGTAAGCTATACGACAAATTTTTGTTATATAACAATCATACCTTCACGAAACAAATGAGGCTCACCAACTTTGCAAAAGTACATGATTATCATTCCCCCGAGTAGTCTCTCTCTTTTTCTAAATATGCTGTTGTTGGCTAGCAACTAAGTATCATGGTTCTCTTCTTAAAAGAGCATTTGATTTATTTTGTAAAACTGATGCGCCCCGAGTGTTATGTGGAAATTCTCGTCATCAAAGTGAAAGGCAACAAAAGTGGAAACTCATGTCCAGCTGATTGCTATTTATTCTTTTTTGAGTCATAAAGTAACGCAAAAACAAAAGTCCACTAAGTGTAGGGATGCTATAAAATGCATGTTCACCTTAAAAAAAATGCTTCGACTACCAAGAGGCAAGGCTTGGATGAATCAAAGAAAACTTAAAATAAATAAACAGGTAATCCAGAGTTGATGAAGGGAGAAGAAATCACTGCTCGGGAACATGGATTCAATATCTTATGGGAAATTAATTGATTGGGATCAGTTAGCATTTTATCACCATAAATACCTCGAAATATATCTACAGGAAAATTATTCTAAACTTCTTGGACTTAATATTAATATTCAAGGAGAGAGAGAGAGAGAGAGAGAGAGAGAGAGAGAGAGAGAGAGAGAGAGAGAGAGAGAGAGAGAGAGAGACGTACCTGATGAGTTATAAAATTGATGAATGGTTTCGCCCCAGTTGGATGATGATTAACTTGCCGCGGGCCTTCTGTTTCTGCAATTATATTCTGAGGGTAACATTTTAACGGAATACAGTTCTCTCTCTCTCTCTCTCTCTCTCTCTCTCTCTCTCTCTCTCTCTCTCTCTCTCTCTCTCTCTCTCCACTTACGTTGTGACCCCTGCCAGACTGACAACCAGACATCATTCCTTGCTTAGACCAACATAGATAATGCAGACTTTTAAGGGAATATGTCCATATCGCTCCGTCTTCGTCCAGGTTCGCGTTTTAACTTGCGCTACGAGAACAGAGAGAGAGAGAGAGAGAGAGAGAGAGAGCGAGAGAGAGAGTGAGAGAGAGATTACACGTCTCTCAAAGTGATGCAATGTAATTTACTGATGAAATTAACCAAAATGGCTTTATTTATATTGTAGATTGATTGCAATATTTTTAAACACCGAAATAACAAAAAAAAAAACCATTGCCATGTTCAAAAAATATAGAAAATACCGCCACTGAAATGACGAATAATGCGTAAAATTTCAAGTATTCTTTTGTTCTGAAATATGACTGAATGGAGAAAAAGTTATTTATCTCTCTTTCCATTAGATTAAGAATCCGTGAAAGTTATCGCAGGGTAACAAATGTTTCCGATCGTATCGTGGGCGTTATTGATGCCATTAGTAAGTCTCTGTAATGAAGACTGATATAGCAGGTGGCCGCCGGTCGACTGGATCTGCAAGAGATGTAGATCAAAACTACATTTTATTGTTATCTCCTGGATGAAGTCGATTTTTTGATGATAGATAAAATTAGGCAGCTTCCTTTAGGTCTGAAACATTGAACAGTTTGTGTTTTATGCCATTTAATGATTTTATGATTTTCCAGTACACGAATGCAATTTTTAGATGCATGTAAATGCGTTTATGAGTATCCATATGTAAAACTCATTCAGGAACTGAAGGATTAATGAAGTATTGTACATGTAAACGAATTAATTTGAAAATGCATATAAATCACCTAGCACAACCAGTCTTATTGTCCTCCACACCAAGCAAGATACAAATGCAATCCCCCTCCAGCAAGCCCCACAAAAAGAAAAAAGTAACAAACTATTATTTCTTGTTCTTGTCCAATCTTAGTGCATGAAAACTCACTGTTTGAACTTTTTCCTTTGTGCTACACTCAACACTCAATATTACCCATGCAGCGTTCGAACAAACATTTTAGATTTATATTTATATATACACACACACACACACACACACACACACACACACACACATATATATATATATATATATATATATATATATATATATATATATATATATATATATATATATATATATATATATATATATATATATCAACACTTTCCTTTTTCACACTTCTTTCTTTCACGCTTCTTTCTTTCTAAAAGACTGAGTAAAAGGTAACAGTGATCCCTTAAGAAAAAACTCAAACTAAAATCTAAGAGTAGAAAAATAGACCTTTATTCTTTCCTAGTCACTCTTTTTCTCCCTTCCTTTTATAAATCATTTGCCTAGCTCATACAGCTTCAGCTATAAAATTCATTTCTCATTTTCCCACCACTAACTGGTAACAATTACCCCCACGCACCTGTGAGAGGCAGCCACTACCAATGTACCCTCGCCCATGGGAGCACTCACCACCACGCCTTATCCTCATACCCTGACTCTTACCAACATTCACTCATAACGTTTTCTTCCTACAAACGCGTTCAAATCCTTTCGCTCTCCCAGAAATTTTTATGCATAAATATTCTCACTTTCCGAGTGTCATTCCTATCCTAACGGACTCTCGATTTTGAAATCTGTTTTGAAGCTCTGTGTGCATGCTCGTGTCCGGGTAACTTACATATTTAAACGAGAATGACAAATTCAGTAAGGTACTCACGCGTCTATTCAAAGCGTTGGGTAATGTTTTAAAAAAAGGAGAGAGAGAGAGAGAGAGAGAGAGAGAGAGAGAGAGAGAGAGAGAGAGAGAGAGAGAGAGAATATTTGATGAAGGATTCTACATTAAATGGGTTAGGATTACTTCACAGAGGATCTGACAGATTATGATTATATGGTATTGTATAATCTAGTTATACAAATATCTGTTCTTTCCCTTATGTTGTTATATTACTTATTTTCTCATCATTGAACACTCACGGTGAGATCTCTTGCTAATGAAGCAGAGAGAGAGAGAGAGAGAGAGAGAGAGAGAGAGAGAGAGAGAGAGAGAGAGAGAGAGAGAGAGAGAGAGAGAGAGAGAGAGATTTATAAGCATTAATCCAAGTCCTCATCTTGACAAAGAAGACTGCAACTAAAGAACTGCAGCCTTGTAAATAAAATAAAATAAAAATATCATGAAGGTGAAGACATTTGCATTGCTAGATAGCGAAACCTTTACTCCTCTCTGTGCATCGGTATTCAGTTATTCACTGGATCGTCTGGGCTAACCAGCTGTTTCTGAAGCATCATTCAAAGATAGTCTCGTAAATAATAATAATAATAATAATAATAATAATAATAATAATAATAATAATAATAAGAAGAAGAAGAAGAAGAAGAAGAAGAAGAAGAAGAAGAAGAAGAAGAAGAAGAAGAAGTACAAGCTTTATTTCGGCTCAGGGCCATATACATGGAATATACATACAATACACACAATCTAGATACATAAGGTAACATGATGAAAAATAATTATCGACAGTATCCACACAGTTGCTGAAGAAGTAGGAAAAAATACAATTCATAATAACGGTAATGACAGTACTTATATGGAGAATAATAGAAAAAAATGAAAATGATAACAATAAAAAATACAGATTTGAGACGATTAATTTCCATCTGGGGACCTTAGGTGTTTACAAAAGTCAGGTCCAGAAGGCTAAAGACGAATATTGAAAATTGCAAAACTCTACAATGATATTAATCACAGTAATAATAAGTAAAATTACCAAAAATAACAGGAAACGGAGAAATATAATAATAATAATAATAATAATAATAATAATAATAATAATAATAATAATAATAATAATAATAATGACAGATTCTGGAATGACATAATAAAAAATAAGAATAAGTCATTCAAGGAACAGACGCCTCATTATTCCATCTTTCCCAGTTTAGATCTTCTTCTTGCCTCAAGGATGCTTTGTATGAGCGAAACTGTTTCTCAGTCGGGTGATCAGACTGGACATTGTTCGCCTACAATGATTTTCAAATTATCCAGGCGGTTTTCTATGAACATCTGCGTGGCTGAGTGATAGTGAGGGAGTGTTTGTGAGGCGTCTCGGAGTGTCATTGTGAACAACGATACGTCTCATGGTCTCTCGGATATAGTTCGTCCAAGGGGAACACCCTTATATACTGTAGCAGTACGAGCCGAAGAGCAGCAGTTTCGTTTCTCAGTGACATAAGGTAGACCTCCTTGCAATCATGTTACCAGTTGCACATAGTTTACGACGTCTCTGTTCTATGTCTGCCGTATCTTTTAGGTCGTCCGTGATAATGGTTTCCCAAATCTCTTCAGAGTTGTTAATCTCCAGACGATGATTTCCTGAAATTAGTGGTTCTGTGGTATGTGAGTAGTCATCTCGGTCTGATGGGCAGCGAACTAACCTCCAGGTCAGAAGGGTCGATCTTGGTTTTTTTAATATTAAAGATGGCTTAGGATATCAAATTCCTCTGCATATTGGCGGCAGGTGTCGATGAGTCGACGGAGACCTTGCACTGATGGGGAAATCAGAACCATATCATCAGCGTAACAGAGGTTGTTTATTGTTGTTTCCTTGATACTGCATCCTATTGGGAGTGAGTTCAGTTTGACATTCAGGGCATCTGTGTACGTGTTAAACAGGTATGGAGAGAGAATGCCCCCTTGCCGGAGCCCGTTTAGGGAGCCAAAGGTGTACGACGGAACGTTACCCTATTTGACACAGAATTGCTGTGTGGAGAACCAACAACATAAAATGCCATTTAGATATAGAGGTGTGCCTCGTTTGTACAGCATCAGGAAGAGCTTCAGGTAGTTGACTCTGTCAAATGCTTTTCTCACATCTACAAAACAGGAAAGTAGGAGAGGCTGATGATAGGTAATAGTTCAGCAATTCTTTCAGGATGTAGACGCAGGTGTCGGTTGAGTGGTTTGCTTTAAAGCCGAACTGGCTGTCAGTAATTTGTAGAAAGGGGAAAAGTCTCACTAGAAGAACGGACTCAAGTATCTTCGACGCAATTGTAGTAATTGCAATCGGGCGATAATTGCCAGGGTCAGCTGCATCCTTTAGCTTGTTTTTTATTAATGGTATTAAGTGAACTAAGAGTAGGAAGTCTGGGAGAAACTGGTGAATTATGCATGCATTGAACAGAGCAGCTAGCAAAAGGTAAATTATCGGATGGCAGAATTTGAAAGCTTCAGCAGGCAGACCATCGCAGCCGGGCGATTTATTATTAGGTAGGTTGGTTATGGCATCGCTGATGTTACCTGGCGTAATACCATCGGCGAAATGAAACTGAATATTATCAGTAAGGAGGTTATTTACATCCCTGTGGGAGTCTTGATCATTTATACAATTCAGGATATTGCTGAAGTGATTACCCCACATTCTTGCAATAGCCTCGTCACCGACGGCCTCTCCTACTCTCTGTGATAGCTTTTTAGTTTTGGGATTTAGGGATTGAATGTCCTTCCAAAGACGGGGATAATCGCGAGATTCTAATTTTCTAGACATTGCACCAGCTCTTAGTTGCTTTTCATTCAGTCTGCAGTGCTTAAGGGCAAGTTTGAACTGCGCTCTCGCCTGCCTCATTAGCAGTGCAAAGTGTCCTTCCCTCGGGCTACCATTTTGCCTCCACAGTAGAAACATTTCTCGTGAATGTGTATAAAGATCTTTAACCAAGTCATTCCATCCAGGTATATTACGAGAGTTGCCTTGACGAGATCTAAAGGTATCCCTGCTGGAGGCGAGCATAGCGGAAATTATATTCGAACAGAATTCTTTCAGATCTCTCCTGTGATGATCGTTTCTACATTTTGGGTTAGTGCACAGTAAGGCGTCTGCTGGTTGAGCTATTGACCGCAGCCTGGTTTCCGTGGTTTCCCTAAAGGATCTGGTTTTTTGTTGGTTTTTATAATCCCAGTTACCAGCAGGTGGGTGATCAGTTAGGGGGTTCACGGTAGGGAGGGACGGGGGTACTGAATGACACCTGTAAGGGGATGTGATATAGCCTGTTGCAAGATCGTAGCAGATGTTGCAGGTCACAACAGAATCATGAAGTTGTGAGGACGTGATGCAGTGGCCCGGCCAGGAGGTTGTAATTGTGTCCGTTCTTTTCTGTACATAGGTATAGGAGGAAGGAGGGAGGAGCATTACATCGCTCATTTGGAGAGCATGATTTTGACAGACGCGAGTAAGTTCATTATAGAATTGTTTTGTGGGGTGAGAATTAAGGTCCCCAATTATACAAATATGATCAGCAGTAGAATCGTGAATAATGCTGTGTAACTCACCCAGGATCATGCAGTACTGATCAAAATTATCGTTCTTTTCCCAGGGCATATAAACATTAATTATTAGGATCTTAGAGTCCCCTACTGTCACTTAAAGTCCCAGCAACCTATCACTCCTATAAGTAAACACATTCACCATATTGTCTAGCGATTTGTGCCACAGGAAAGAAAGCCCCCCTTTTGGGCGACCGGCTACGATGTGATCTGTAACTTGCATCGATGAGGTCGAGAAAGCTCTGAAGTCTTCATGCACTGAATCGCAGATGGCAAGGTCATGAGGCCAGAGGAGCGTTTCTTGCAATGCAGTGATGCCTTTGAATTTTTGCAGGACATGTTCAAGGGAGAAATGTTCCGCTTGAGGTAAAAAATATTCCAAGAGATTATATTTAGCGTATCCATGGCAGCTCACGAAGATGGGAAATGGATGAGTTGATCATTTGGGTGGATGGGGAGTTGGCCAGAGGGGGTGGGCATTCACTCGGCTTGCGGGGATGCCTGGCACTTGTGCTAGAAGGCGAGTCTGCTCCTGAACCCCTACTTGGGGTGTCAGTAAGTCCCCCTGGGGGAGGTTGGTCCCGGATTAGGTTGTATCTTGAGACTTTTATGTTAGGACCGAAATTCTCGCCTTTAAGAACATCGAGGTGGTGAAATAGGCAGGTAATCCTGTAGGCCACTTTATGTTTAATTTTGCATGGGAGTTCGTGGGAGGTAAGAGGGTCGGAGCCCGTGAGAAAATTGACTCTCTCTTCTGTGGCGTCAAGCTTCACCGTAAATTGTGAATCACAACGTGACATCTCCTCTCAGGTTTCAGGCGAGGTGATTCACGAATGCTGGGCTCCAGTTCTTTTTTCTACTTGTTTGTGTCTGCCAGCCCCCAGTCCCCTCATGATCAATCACATCCTCATTCACGACGGGGGGTTTAGGGGAGAGATAGGGTCGGAAGACTCATGAGGGCTGGTGATCGTCGCTGAAGATATAACTTCCACCGGAGGCAGTGGGAAGGGAGGGGAGGTTGGGGGTTCGTCGGTCCTCTCCGATAGGTCTACAGGTTAAGTTAAGTATATCTTAGTCTAACCAGACCACTGAGCTGTTTAACAGCTCTCCTAGGGCTGGCCCGAAGGATTAGACTTATTTTTACGTGGCTAAGAACCAATTGGTGATGTGGGCGCTTCATCCGAGGGGGAGAGGGCAGTTCCCTCATGGGAGGGTATGGCCATTTCGACTTCGCGCCGCACCCTCATTTCTCTCGTGTTGTTGGGAGGCGAGGAAATAATAGATGCCTCATTCAAAGGAGTCTGGTGGCTTGCTGTGCGATTGTAACTAAAGTTTCTGTGTATTGTTGCTTAAGACTCCTTGGATGAGAAAACGCCCCTTACACAAACAACACAAAAACTGGCAGCTCTTTGATGGAAAAAAAATAACGAATAATTAGCACTTCAAGACCTTTTCCTTATTTCAAATCTTTTTGAATAGTTTATATAGAATTTAAGATTCTATGACACCAGATATATGCACGAAGATGAAATATGTTTTTATAAATTACTTTGTAGAGTTAAAAAGTTAGTGACGAATGAAGTTTTTTCATGGCGTAGTGTCAGACATAGTAATGACGTCACCGATAACCAATGAGATGGCAATAAATTCCCGCCAAAAATATGTTACTTCGCTGTTTTTTCAAAACCGTCAAATTTTGCGAGGATTTCCGTTTTGGATTTTTTTTTTTCTTTTTCATGGGATATATCTAATAAATATGAGTGCCTCAGGAACCATTTTCCATATAGTTATTTAATAAAAAATTACTAAATATGAAAATGATAAAAATTAAATGGTATAAGGGGCTGGGTCATCTTTTCGTTTAGCATATTTGCATGAGCCCGTATTGTTTTTATTCTTTGAGATAGAAAGGGGGATTTATTTATAAATGATAACATTATGAAACGGATAATCGAATTGTTAAAGAATATTTATATATCATTTATAAATTTTCTGCGTCAACCAGTCTCCTGTAAAATATTTAATTTATTCCACCTACATGCGATCAGCTTTCTTTTCAATTACGTTCTCCTCAAGGTGTTTTATTTAAAACCTGATTGTTTTTGCTTCGAACCGAACAGCTGAATATTAAAAGCATCACTGCTGTCAAAAGACAAAAGAGAAATATTATTCAATGTAAACATGGGACTTTCCTGAACCTCATATTCAGTTGCATATGGCATTCAGACATTATCATAATTATTGACATGTCTAAACTTTATAATCGAGTCAGGACACCTTCCAATAGAGACCTGAACTTGATTACACACACACACACACACACACACATATATATATATATATATATATATATATATATATATATATATACATATATATATATTATATATATACATATATATATATATATATATATATATATAACTATATATATATATATATATAATATAATGAAATTTAATCTATAAGGAAAAGAGGAAATAAAGGTAGAGCAGAACATGTGATGACAGGCAGCCAACATATATGGGCTCTGGGTACATCCCTTCATGACGTCATGAGGCACTGGGTATGCTAAGGTTATGAAGACGCTTTTACACTTTCGCTATTTACTTGTTGCCAGGTGTCACCTACATCAGATTTACTTCCCGATAAATATTAACATTCGTGGTATATGCTCTTGCATCATAGTAATCATTAAAGAAATGGTATCATTACGAGTATAAAGAAATGTGCTCTTGGACTCGATATGTAGTATTTCAGGAACATTTAAAGAACATTTCTATGATTTGAATATACTTGAAATTATTTTATATAGTATTTACGATTCTGTGACACATGATGTATGTTAGAAGACGAAATGTTTAAATAAATGACGGTTTAGAGTTAGAAAGCTAGTGAGAAATGGCAACTTTTCATGGCGTAGCAGCAGACGTAGTAATGACGTCACCGATAGCCAATGAGAGGGCAGTAAATTTCCCGCCAAAAGTACGTTGCTTCGTAGGGTTCCTTCAGTTTATGCGTTGCTGTTCGCTGGTTTTTCAAAACTCCCGTGTCTGGATATGCTTTTTTTTTCTTTTGCATTTCAATAAATATGCGTGTCCTAGGAACCCTTTGGTTAATAATTTTTTTTAATAATAAATGAAGAAATATGAAACTGATAGAAATTGATGAGAGGGACTAAGTCATCTTTTCGTTTATCATATGTGTGTGTGTGTGTGTAAGTCCGTAATTTTCTTATGCTTAGAGAGAGAAATGGTTAAATTATAATTGATCAAAAACATATATGTATTTCATTTTTCAGTTTACAATGTCAACCAGTTCCTTAGACTTTTCCAAGGCTTTCTCTAATGATCGTTCGGTTAATTTAAAAAAAAAACTGATTATTTCAGTTCTTTACACAGGGTAGTGAAATATCTAAAAATATCGCGATAAGTATAATATCGTCTAAAGCGTTCAGTTGCATGGCATATATGCGTTCAAAATTTATCGCTATTGCTGATGTCTAAATGGTAAAACGGAGTCATTAATGATTCCATATCGTAGAAGACACGAATTTGAATATAAATATATATATATATATATATATAACATATATATATATATATATACTCTTATATATATATATATATATATATGTGTGTGTGTGTGTGTGTGTGTGTGTGTGCGTGTGTGTATATACATATACATGCATACATACATTATATATATATATATATATATATATATATATATATATATATACATATATATACATACATACATACACACACACACTCACGCACACACACACAAATATATATGTGTGTGTGAGTAATGAAATTATATTGCATGAAAATAAAACACCAGATAGAACGGAGTAGAAGTGAAATAATAATAAACGCTAGTGTTACAGCCCTTCGGGACGGGAATGCTTTTGTTTACGATAGCTAATGATGCCATCAACAATTCCGTTTACTGGAGTCATGAAGAAGCTCTCCCACTCTCGCTGTTCACCAGTTGATATAATTGCCAGATGTCAATTATGCAAACATGACAGGTTTACGTTCCTACAAACAATGACATACGTGTTATCTGCTCTTGCATCGTGGTAGTTATTAAAGACATGGAGTCATTACAAGTGTAAAGATATATATGCTCTTGACGTCTATCGGGATTATTTTTGGTATTTTGCATCCAAAAAAAAGTCACCGACTTGTCTTTTTCATTACTTATTCAGATGCTACTTGCCTCTATATTAGACATTTCAGATAACTCTAATTCTTATAATAATATTAGTTTTTCCATCGTTAATTGTCGTTTGTCCCTCACAATAATTATTTGACAAGATTCACAATGTAATAAAAAGACAGTATAGAAAAAAATTAGATTATATCATAAATTTTATAAAAATATCAGTGGCCTTTTGCTATTACTCCAGATCCTTGGGTAAGAACACTTCCTTACACAATTTAAAAAAAAACGGCAACTACTTAAAGAAGTTAACTAAGGATTAATTAGAAGTTTTAGAACATTTGTTTGTTCTGGATCTTTTTGAAAATATTCTATATAGAATTTAAGATTTTATTACGCTGTGCATATGCACAAAGATGAGATATATTTATATATATATATATATATATATATATATATATATATATATATATATATATAAAAAAGGTTTAGAGTAAAAAAAAATGAGTGAGAATGGTAACTTTTCATGACGTAGCAGCAGGCATAGATATTGACGTCATCGATAGCCAATAAGATGTCAGTAAATTTCCCGTCAGAGAGAAGCCGCTTTGTAGGTTAAAAAGTTAAGTATATCTTAGTTTAATCAGACCACTGAGCTGATTAACAGCTCTCCTAGAGCTGGCCCGAAGGTTATCTAGCAACGGGGTTCCTCCAGTTTATGTGTTGCTGTTTGATCTTTATTCAAAATCATCAGATTTCCTGATTTGGATAGATTTTATTTTTTTTATCTTCATCATGATGTATTTTTTAAAAATATGAGTTTCAAAAGAAGCCCTTTTAAATTTATAACTTAATAATGTAACTATGAAAACTAAAATGGACAAAATATTCTCTCATCACAATTAAGTGATAAGGGGCCTGAGCAATTTTATAATTTAGCATGTGTGTGTGTGGTCCGCATTATTCTTACTCTTTGAGAGAGAGAGAGAGAGAGAGAGAGAGATATGAAAAGATAAATTATTAAAAACTTTTGTTTATTCTTTTAATCATATTTTTCAAATGACTTCCTTCTTTTGATGTATATCATATAATCCACTTTATTTTTTACTTTTTTCCTCACACTTTTCATGAAAAAACTGGTCATTTTTGTTCTTCAGACACGACAACTATAAAGCTATTAGCTTCACAACTCTGTAAAGAGAAGAAAGGAGTATAATCATCTGTAAACATGCGACTCTCATCAACTTCACACGTTCAAGTGTAAGGCATTCTTAGTTTAAACAATATTACTTCTATGAATAGCCTAAATGCTCAATACAACTAAGTCAGGCATGCTTCCATATAAGGAAAGCTCTAATCTGGAATATATATATATATATATATGTGTGTGTGTGTGTGTGTGTGTGTGTGTGCGTTTGCGTGTGTGTTTGTGTGTGTTCGTGTGTGTGTGAATACAAGCCTGAAGTCCTTTGTACTGATAATTTCAGTAAATGTAGGTGTCTTCGTTGAAGCTTGGTAGGCAGACAGCTAGTTAGTTACAGAAATGCGGGAAAGAGAGGGGACTACCCACTCATTTGACTAAACAGCGTTTATTTTCCTTTGGCAACAAAATATGATATTTATGCAAGTAAAATCTTTTGGTAGACAGGAAGGTTACTCAAACTTATGTGCCCAATTCAGAAACATTTATTTTAGATAAGTGAAAAAAGTTCCATAAAATCAAACTAATTTTCATTGTATAATATATGGAAAAAACTGTTCAAACTATTCTTAACTCAGACAGTTGTTGCTAATGTGAGCAAGTAATGGTACTATCCATTTTGCATGATGAACATCAATATTCTATACATTTAGGGATACAATTAATAAAGAACTGTGCATAAATACAATATAAAGAAATACGCATACGGTCAAAAGAGTTTGATATTGCAGACAGTCAAAAACAAACAAAACATTTTATTTACACTGAATAACAGATACTGAAGGATTTATAATCAAACATTAATACGTCTCATAGCAGTCTTTTTAACCCAGAAAACAAAACACCCCCAGAAGATGACAGCAAACTTCCTGAGGTTATTTTAGGCTTCTCTCTCTCTCTCTCTCTCTCTCTCTCTCTCTCTCTCTCTCTCTCTCTCTCTCTCTCTTTTAGAGGAAACCAAATGGATTCCTGTAAATACTGCAGAGACATTTGAGAAAGAGTGAACCTACCCCTTCCCTTCCCGATATCACACTTCCAAATAACTGAAGTTATGACAAATATTATACACTTCGTATGGCATCAAAGCCCTGCATTCTAAAGGAGTTCTAAGTAAAGACCAGTACCCCATACATTTAAATGAAAAGGGGGGTGGGGGGACGATGTACGATTTTCATCTAAATTTCATAACCAGATCCCTTGGTCTAAATTCATAATGTTCACATGTGCACATACAGTATCTAATTCCAACTACTGCTGCCTTGGCAGCCTACGAATCTTCATTTGACCAGCTTCACTGCTTGTCTGAATCTCTACTCTTCTATGTTGCGTTTAATATTTAGCCAAGCCGTGGGAAGTGAAAATTTTAAATACATGTCAGACAATAACAATGCATGAAGGCCTTTACAAACACTGCCACCTGATGATAAATAACACTGTAGACAACCTGCGGTAGCCAATGTGAGAAAAAAATGAAAAAATTTACGTTCAATACCCAACGACAAAAGCTTCTGAGAATTTTATAAATAAAGAGTCAGAGTTGCTCCATGAGTTTATGACTGGTGAATCCCATTAGATTTATTGATGAAATTCAGGCTCTGAACTCCTGGGAATTACAGTTAAAAAAAAAAACAGGATTTTGCTAGGGCCCTTGGAACAATATGATTAAAATTATACAATAAATTTACAAACAATGACTATACACCAAGTAAAATATTTAAAGCAAATGTGTTGCAAAATAAATGAAATGTTTTTTTGTACAAATGATCATTGTGAGATTCTCATGAAAGTGTGCGACGATTTATTGAAAACCTAAGCAAAAATTACACCACGAATAAAAACGTTAACGTGAAACACGTATCGTCCTTGGTACAACAGGGGAAACTGGGACAACTGTTCCCAACAAGAGTGTTAATCCAAGTAACACTTGTTGAGAACAGTTTACCCACTCATTTATTCAAGGTTTTTCCCATCTGATTACATTACAGCCTATCCCAAGAATAATGAATTAAGGCATTCGTGATGCTTACTTCTTGACACCCAAAGAGAATGGACTAACATTTTCAAGAATAAATGAAAACGTTATTTCTATCGCATTTCCCATAATAACCAAGGGAATAGAAAACATATACAAGTGAGAAGAAACCTTTCATCTGAAGAACATCATCTTCCCATACAACTATGGTAGTAAATCAAATGGAGCTTTGATAGATCAGGGGTAGGATGCAATTTTACAATTCAAAATAATGCAAAAAATATGTGCATGCACATGACAAAAAATTTATACTGCAATCGAATACATCATACGTGTTTTTATGGGTCAGATTTACATGAAGAAAGCTCATTACTCACAACATTAGTGCACAGGTCATAGAGTATGTACAAACTTGTACTTTCAAATACCATGTATAACACTCATTGTGTTCTGATACCACCAAACTTTAGGAGGGAAATAATACGAAGGCTGCGGGATATATAGTAATGGTGGGTTAAACGAATACGGTGTCCCATGACTGTTAAACAGCAGGAAAAATGAACATTACTTCTTATTTATGCTCGTATGGCTGTTATTCATACAAATGAAGCAACAAATTGACTTACAAGTAATAAAAAGGAGTTGGAAACCCTTTGAACACCAAGTAGTAAGTAAATGCTACACAGTCATTTATCAAATTCCAATGAAACAACCATAGAACTGTTAAAAAAATTCAATAAAACGTGAGGAATGCACTAGATAAAAAAATTAAAGTTTCCAATATACAAGAGCATATAAATAACAACTGTTGGCAGTCACTTGTAGTATATAAAAAAATAAGATGTACCGTCTACAAATAAACCATTTTAAGACTATGTCTTATTTTGGGAATAACAATTCTGCAAAAGATGCAACTAACTTTTATCTACAAATTTAACCAAAACTTTCTTAAAGTCCAATTTACATAGATACACAAAGTTCTGCGAAATGTACCAAGTCTGTATACCAAATTATATATATATATATATATATATATATATATATATATATATATATATATATATATATATATATACTATATATATATATATATATATATATATATATATATATATATATATTATATATCATATATGTACATATTATATATATATATGTATATATATATAGCATATATCTTTCTTATATATATATATATATATATATATATATATATATATATATATACATATATGTATATATATATATATATATATATATTACTATATACATATATGTATATATATTATAACATATATACATATATATATGTATATATATATATATATATATATATATATATATATATAAATATATATATATATATATATATATATATATATATATATATATATATATATATGTATATACATACAGTATATATACAAAATGGTATGCTGACATTAAATTTAAGAACTAGTGTATCTATGTGCTGTCCTTGATGAGCTAGCCTGTAATTGACGTTTTTATTGTTCTATTTTACCTGCTGAACAAAAATTTAAATAATATTTTGTCAGTTGGCTGTAACTAAATGTATTGACCCTTGAAAACTGCATGTCTGTGGCGGTCTGGGTCGCACACAGCTCAGGGTAAATTACAGTTTGTAACAGCCGACGGCAAATGTACCTTAAACTCTTATAAAACAAGTAAAATAACATAGAAAAACGTCAGTTGCCATAGTCTAGCTCTACTGCACAGTATTCAAAGCCTTCGTAAATGGGAAACAAAACATTACCATTTCCACTTTCGACTTGGGTGGCCTCTGTAGGTCACTGTGGCAGAACGGCGCTGTGCGCCTTATCTGCATTTTTAAAGATTCCTGGCAAGCTCTTATGTTCTGGCAAGAGGTGATTACTTTGAATTCTTGTTCAGCAAGTAAAATAACTCAGGAAAACGTCAATTGCCAGTCTCTTGCAGCTCTCGGTAAGCGCAGAAAACCACCATCTGCTGATTGGTGGACCGAAAGCTAGCTCATGCGTGTTAAGGCTTAGAATCAGTAGTACTAGTAATGAATGAAAAGTGCCTTTGGAACGGCTCCCACTATCCATTTATTCGCCCTTCTTTTTACGTTTGTTTTTTGTGTTCCAAATGACATATATAACAGGAAATACAACTATAAGGTACCCAAACCTTTCCCAAGTTATTTACCCCACCAAAAACCCCGAATTCCCAACGGGTCCCCCTTGCTGTTAGCTATTCTCGAAAGGGTTTTACCACACCAGTTCTAAGATAATTTACAGCTTAATTACAGCCGAGTAAAGTTCTATAGAAAAATGTCAACTGCCATAGTCTAGTAGCTCACCGCTGACAGCCGGCTTAGATCTACCAAAATGGCCTCTATAAAGTTTATATATATATGTATATATATATATATATATATATATATATATATATATATATATATATATATATATATACATATATATATATATAATATATATATATATATATATATATATATATATATATATATATATATATATATATAGTGTGTGTCTTCCTTTTTACTTTTTTATCCTACTGCTTTCATTTCAACTTGCTGCACCCCCATTTCAAAAGGTAATTAGTTGGAATGGGTCTCACAAGCGTGAAGTATTGTCTAGTGCAACCCTGTGACATATAGCAACACTGTATGAGAAACCGGTTAGGTAAACACTGGAGGCTACAACTTGGTGATGTGCCACACTTGTACACGTATCCTCTTCAGTCTTTTCACTTGCACTGTGTTGGGTCACAAAATCTTGGCAATATCTAAGGGACACTTCATCTTACATTCTCTTACTGCCCAGAGGGCAGTCACAACGGTACCATTGGGCCCTCGTCCATTTTCTAACCTTTGGGCAGGTAAATGACCAGAATAATCCAAAACTGCTCCTTCTTGCGAGGCCACCAAATGCGTTTTCCAGTTGCTGATGAAAGATTTATCCAAATTTTCGACGTATCTGGGGACAAGGATAAAATCAATTACTTAATTTACCAAATACCCCTAAACGCAGACTTGTTTAATCTTATTACAGCCAATACCTCAACTGTTTTTTACCCTTAAATTTTGTTAGTTATTTGTAGCCACACTAACGAAACATGGAACTATGTTGAGAGAAAATGTCTTGTGTTTAGCATGAAAAATTTTTAAAAGTTAAAGATTATCTTGTATATGTTTCTGAATGAAGCCTTTGTTTCTTGGGCGGAGGAGCAGCAAAAAAACGGCCACAAAACCTGGAAAGGACTGGATTCCTGCTGACACCTGAAAAACAGTGAACATATTTATTACAAATTAGGCGCAAAAAAGGTATTTCTTCACATTAAGAGGAGTATAAAGTACAAAAATGCCATGTAGCCTCCTCCCTAAACAATTCTTTTGCAATTTAAAATTCATTTAACATTGCTTAGGAAGAGACAATTTGTGTTACTACTCCCGTGAAGGAAAGAACTTACGTATTGTCTAGTTTAGCAACCTCAACTTCCCTTTAGCGTTTTATTTTTAATAAATCATTTTAGTGGACCACTGAGATAACAGTCTTAACTTTTTTTATGGTGAAAGGTTCAGTGTTCACTAGCCATGGAGTTGTGACTCAAAGTTGGGCTGTGGAGCCAGTAAATCCTGAAATTATAAAAATAGCATGCACGTTCAGTTAGGAAATCTGAGGTATTGCGAGCATAAATGTACCATTTATTAACGAGTATTTTCTGGATTCTTGGGCACAGAAAGCAATTCAAAGTTAATGTTATTTTAATGCAGTAATGGCCAGTACTGGATCAACGTGCCTCATCTCACAGTCAATTTAACACACGCAGGCTATTTTTGTGTGTAGCGATGAAAAATGCACTCTTTACTTTTAACTTGCCTGGTTGACCATCAAGAGCAGGGATACCCACCAATGAGAATAAATTAATATTTCCTTTGTTTTGCAAATGATTCAGACACCATACCAAAAGCCATGATAGCATGATGGAAATAAGAGGTTATTGTACTGTGCGAACGCAGTTTTTTTCCACTCAGTATTGACCAATGCCCATTAACAAACATGATAGCATTGGCATTTGTTCAGACAGAGATCATTATTGGAAAATAATATGAAACTACTTAAGAAACAAACCTTGTAGACTGGAATGCGTAGATCCTGTGGTGGGATGCATATAAGATGAAGTTCGAGGTGGCTGTACATTTTTCATACATCGACGAGAGGAGGGTACGAAATTTCTGAAAAAAGAAAAAAATTATATAAATGTGGAGATTAATCTTAAGATACCTGATTTAAGACGTATACTGCCAGAACGCCGTCGTTCTCTAATGCATGTTTTAATTCGTAGTCAGATATATCACTCTCTCCTTCTCTTTCTCGAGTGTTGCAGTGAACATTCATTGTACTTGTAGTAAGCGCTTGCTGTCTTGATTCTCTATGGTAATGTATACATGCGTACATACATGTTATATCATACACACAAACACACACACACACACACACACACACACACACATATATATATATATATATATATATATATATATATATGTATATATATATATATATATATATATATATATATATATATGTGTGTGTGTGTGTGTGTGTGTGTGATGTGTAGACTAGCTGACCAACCCAGCGCTGCCCAGGAAAACTCTGAAGGACATAGAAAAATTTTCCTGCACCACCGTGCACTAACTGTCCCTTTTATCCAGGAATTCCTGTGCTGACTGTCCCTTTTATCCAGATATTACTGTGCTGACTATCCCATTTATCCAGAAATTACTGTGCTAACTGTCCCTTTTATCCAATTATTGCTGTGCTTGCTGTCCCATTTATCCAGCTATTACTGTGGCCACTGTCCCATTTATCCAGGCCAAATATTACTCTGCTGAATGTCCCATTTATCCAGGTATGACTGTGCTGACTGCCCCATTTATCCAGGTTTTACTGTCCTGACTGTCCCTTTTATCCAGGTATTACTGTGGTGACGGTCCCATTTATCCAGGTATTACTATGGTGACTGTCCCTTTTATCCAGGCATTATTTTGCTGACTGTCCCATTTATCCAGGTATTACTGTGGTGACTGTCCCTTTTACCCAAGTATTACTGTGGTGACTGTCCCTTTTATCCAGTTATTACTGTGGTGCCTGTCCCATTGATCCAGGTACTACTGTTGTGTGTGTCCCTTTTGTCCAGGAATTACTGTGGTCACTGTCCATTTTATCCAGATATTACTGTGGTGACTGTCCCATTTGTCCAGGAATTACTGTGCTGACTGCCCCTTTTATCCAGGTATTACTGTGCTGACTGTCCCTTTTATTCAGGCATTACTGTGCTGACTGTCCATTTTATGCAGATATTACTGTGGTGACTGTCCCATTTATCCAGGTATTACTGTGATGGCTGCCCCATTTATCCAGTTATTACAGTGCTGACTGTCTCTTTTATCCAGGTTGTATTACTGTGGTGACTGTCCCATTTATCCAGGTATTACTGTACTGTCTGTCCCTTTTATCCAAGGATTACTGTACTGACTGTCCATTTATCCAGGTATTACTGTGGTGATTGTCTATTTTATCCAAACATTACTAAAGTGACTCTCCCCTAGGTATTACTGTACTGACTGTCCCTTTTATCCAGGTATTACACTGGTGACTGTTCTGTTTAGCCGCACTAGACCCAAACACACCCCCTACTTGACTGAAAAACACCCACTAAACCTAAGCACACCCCTACTACACCTAAACACTCGCCCCACTAAACCTAAACACATCCCCTGCCAAATTTAAACACCCCCCACTAAACCTATGCACACACCCCTACTAAACCTAAACACACACCCCCACTAAAACTAAACACATCCCCCACTAAACCTAAACGCACTCCCTGCTAAACCTAAAAACATCCATACTAAACCTAAACGCACCCCCCATTAAACCTAAACACAAACCTTTATAGAGTATCATTAATTGCAGGAAACAAAATCATTTTCAATAACATATTTCTATGGTATCAAGTACATGAAATGAGGTATGATAAACCCCTAGAGTATACATACCACACAAGTTACAAAGGGAAGGGGGAAGGGGAAGTGTATATAGGTTTGGAACCTACCCTATTATCTAAGTTGGATTAAATGATGGCCACGTGCCAAATTTTATCTAGACCGGTCAAGCGGTTGGGATTTTTATATCGCAATAACATACAAACACACATACAAACATTCACTTTTATACACACATACACATATATATCTGTGTGTGTTGTGTTTATGTATACCTGTGTATGTGATAAGTGAGGGACTACGGGTAAGACTGAATGTGGCAGGGCAAAGTTGTAACAGTGTGTGCATATGTGTAATAAAGTAACTATTAATTTGTGTTTGAAATTATTATAGTCATATTAGCATTAATACTGTTATTATTGTTATAATTTCAAATACATATTAATAGTTGCTTTAATACATATGGTCCAGGCAAGGTAAAGAGTAAGAGTGAAGGAGATTCATTTTGTGACCGACGGGTTGAAGAACAGGAAAGTTTGATCGTGGTGGTTTGATTAAAAAAAATTAAAAAGGTATAGAAAGAAGCTTCACTCTTTCGAATAAATAGTTTCCAGGAAGAAATCTGGAATATGCAATTAGTCTGGAAATAGATATGGTGAAGGAAGGGGTTTGTTAGATTATGTTTGTGAATATTCGACGAGTAAGTTAACTGATGTAATGGTGTGGAGATTAGCGGCTTGAGAGATATATGAACATTTTCGTTTAGCAAAATTTGAGTTGACATGAACTTAAGAGGAGCAAGTGAAATTGTGGCTGTAATTGTAATTAATAAAAGTAAATTGAATAGGAAGCAATTAAGATGATCAAGTAAAGAGAACTCGGGTGAACTGTCGGGCACGAATAACATCGTAGGAGTAGAGTGGAAATTGTGAAATTTTGCGATATTGCAATGTTTGTTGTTATAAGAAGGCGCGGAGAGGAAATGAAAGCAGAAAGTGGTGGGATGTAGGGAACAAAAGGTTTAGTGGAGAGAAAATAAAAATATTTGAACTGCAGTTGCTTCACACAAGAGATCATGCGTAGATTTACGAGAAGATCGATATGGTAGTCTTGGAGAGGGAGAGAGAGAGAGATTTTCACTTACTGGATAGATTTATATTGGATATGAATTTCTGGAATTTTATATACTGTTATTAGATAAATAATTGACTGTAGGATATATATTAATCAAATCCGGGAAATTATAGATGAATAATAAAAAAGATTGTATTCAAGAACATGTAGTAACCTTAGATAAAGTCGATTTTTATTATTATGCAGGAAATAGGAAGCAAAACACTGTGTATTTCTTGGTGGGAAAAAGAAGTTATTATGCCTTTCCTAGTTCGGTACAGGTATGCCCAGAGTTTATGTCGGTTTTTATAGAAAAAATTTTTTCAGTGGGTGTTGAACATTTTATAAAAAAAAATTACTAATTGGTTTTCCTCTGTATAAAATCAAAAGTAAAATTTGCTAAGCAGAGTATTTTCAAAGGTTTAGAATTATTCAGTAATAAATTTGACATCCGTTTTCCCTGTTCCCATAATAATAATAATAATAATAATAATAATAATAATAATAATCATAATAATAATAATAATAATAATAATAATTATTATTATTATTATTATTATTATTATTATTATTATTATTATTATTATTATTATTATTATTAATATTATTATTATTATTATTATTATTATTATTATTGTGTTACTGTGTATCTATTTTGATGGGAATTTTACATTTTTGTACTAGGTCGCATAAGTAATATAAAAATACATTGGGAAAATTTTTTTGTATATTTCAGCTTCTATCATAAATCTTACATCAGTTAGCCGTCCTTATTGTTGAACAAATGTAAGCCGAGATAGTTCAACAATAAGGACGGCTAACTGAATTATGATAAAGCAAATACTTCTAAATGTTGTATTACTTAGACCCTAATACAAATATAAAATTCCATCAAGATACACAATAAGCTACAATAATAACAATAATAATAATAATAATAATAATAATAATAACAATAATAATAATAATAATAATAATAATAATAATAATAATAGTGACTAATAATAATAATAATTGTGTGTGTGTGATATTGATATGATTGTGTGTGTGTGTGTATTATTATTATTATTGTAAGGAGTACAGAAAAACAGTGTCCAAATTGACTCACTAGTAATTCTAAACCTTTTTAATATAGTAACTTTTAGAATTACACGTTTTATACGAGAGAAAACAATTGTATTTTTATAAATGATCAACCACTGGCATTTTCTATAAACCGACGCTCTGAACATACGAAGGCGACATAACCAGAAGCTCACACGTGTTTTGCTTTCTTATTTCACTACGTAATAATAAAAATCGACTGTAAGGTTACCTGTTTAGATCTGTCTTTTATTATTCATCTGAGCTACGGTTTATTAATATATATCCTACAGTCGTCTTATCTAATAACGATATAAAATTCGAAATTCATATCCAGCTCGTCTGTCGTAAGTGTCTCTCCAGACACAGATCTTCTCATCAAATGTCGCATGATGTGTGGCAACTGCGGTCAAATGTTTTTATTTTCTCCACTAAACCATCACTGCTCATTCTCTCCGCATACTCTTGGCTTGTGCAGCTGTGCAGGCTGCAATTTCCTCTGCTCACCGTTGACAGTGCCCGACGGTCACCAGCTCTTTTACTTGATAAATGTGAGCCTTCCTGACATTGCACAGTATTACATTGGCTCCCTGGTACTAACTCCTCTTGAAAGTTCGTGTCACGGCTCCAGAATTTTGCTAGACAGTGTTCGCCTTGTCTCTCCAGTACATCCCACACCATTAATCGGTTAACTTTTACTCGTCGACCACAAGCATAATGCTGAAACCCACTCGCTATTATTTTCGAAGACTTTATACGCCAATACCAGATCTTCCTGAAACTATTTTGATGATGAAAGCTTTACTCTTATGCCTTTTAATTTTTGTCAAACACCGCGATCTTTCTGTTATTTCCAACCCGTCGTCTAAATGAATGCTCATGCTCTTACTCTTATACATGAATATATGTTCATTAAAAACAAACTGTGTATGTATTTGAAATTATAACAATAACTCTTTAGTATTAATATACTAATATATGTTATAATAATTTCAAACGCAAACTGGTGCTATTACACATATGCCTGCACACTGTTACGGCTTTGCCCTGCCACTGTCTTACCGTCCCCACGAACGCTACGCCAACACGCACAGTGCATATATGTGTATGTGTGCTGTAAGGTAATGTTTGCTGTGTGTGTTTATATATTAATAACGATATCATCCCAATGACTTGATACAGAAGAGCCCGGCACGTGTTCATGTTGTCCAGCACAGATAATAAATTTAAACCTATGCACTTCCTTCCTTCCTTGACTTTTGTGGTATCTTGTATCATACTCGACTATAATATGATACAAAATGATTTTTATTTCCTGCAGTGTGATACTTTCTATAAAGGTTGTGTTGGAACTAATGAGGAGCCGATTAAGTATGAATGTTTTTAGGCCAACGAGAAGTGCGTTAGGTAGTGAAGAGGATAATGTTTAATTTTTAGTGGTAATGTGTTTGAATTTAGTAGAAGACAATGTTTTATGGTAGTGAAGTGTTAGTTTAGTGGTAATGTTGGTAACAGCCGAGAACATTAACAGGGCGTGGTGTTTTCAGTCAGAAAGCAGAAATTGTGTTTGGTAGTGCTATTCTTCAAGGTAATACACTGGACAAGGAACGTCAGTACAGCTGAGAAAGTCACTTGCAGTAATGTTTAGTTAAAATAAATCACCACGGCGTAACTACCTGGATATGTTTGGTCCTTCCACGGCTAATCATGGTAAAGAGACAGGCTGGCTTGTAGCTACCTGAATGGTTCAGGTCACCTGACAACTGGCACCAGATAAAAGAAAGCGTCGTAACTGAACAGGGCAACCATCACATACCTGAATATGGTAGTCACCACAGCAACTATCTTGCATAAATGAACGTCTTTGTATGCTACGAATAAAGGACAGTCGCTAATATGCAAGGAGCAATTCCTGGTTCATAGGGTGCTGTATATAAGATAAAAATGAACGAGTGACACTGGCTCCTGAACAAAGAAGTTTGTTTCACCTGCTGTGAACACCTGGACAGACGACCTGCAATAACAGATAAAAGAAGTTGATCTGCAATAATGGAGTAAAAGGACAGTCGCAAATGAGGACAATCGTAAAGTATGTTGCAGATAAAGGACAGGTCTGTGTAATACCTGGGTAAATAAGGACTTGTCTCTGTGTCACCTGTGGAACGGTCAGACAGTAAACACCTGGATAAATGAGACGTCAGCGTAAATAGGTTGCATTCAGCTGAAGTATATTGTACAGATCGCTGAGACGGCACTACAGTACTCTTTGAATGGCTCAGTGCTGCAATAGTGAATAAAAGACAGTTGCTTTTCAATAATTTACAGATAAATAAATGAATCAACACAGTAATATCTGGATAAGTTCAGTCCTTTAAAGTCTCAGGTCAAAAGACAGAGATCTATGATGGTCTAAATACTACATCAGAGATTTTCTAATTTATTAATCAACTAATCTACACACACACACACACACACACATATATATATATATATGTATATATATATATATATATATATATATATATATATATATATATATAACTATATGTATATGTGTGTGTGTGTTATTGTGATAATAATAATGTGTGTAATGTGTTTGTGTGTATGATATACTATTATCTTAATAACTGTATGTATACAACCTATAGAAAGACAACAAGCACTTACTAAAACTACAATGAATGTTCACTGCAACACTCGAAGAAAGAAAGGAAAGTGACTATATCTGACTACAGAATCAAGCATGCATTAAACGACGGCGGATCTGGCGGTATCTTGAAATGAGTATCTTGGGTGACTCTCCATTTCTCAATTTTTCTTTTTCGAAATTTCTTGCCTACTGCGTCGATAATGTGCAGCCTGCTCATTTATCTTGCCACGAAGATCTACCTGCTTAAGTTATTATTTTCAATATTGATCTCTGTCTAACAAATGCCAATGCTGTCATGTCAACAGGCATTGTTCAATACTGATTAATTGCGTTCACCTGAGCAATAACCTCTTATTTCCATCGTGCTATCGTAACTTTTATTATGGTCATGTAATCATTGCAAACAAAGAAATGTGGTATTCTCATTAGTGGTATCCCAACTTGATGAGGTCAACCGGAAGCAGTTAAAGACAAAGAGTTTTCGTCATACGCGTGTAAATTGTTTGTGAATATTGTCCAGTGGCCTAAAATAACATTAACAGTGCTGCGTGCAGGAAGCTCGAAAATACTCGTTGACAAATAAACACATTGTGCATAATACCTCAGATTTCTAACTGGTGATACTGTCTGTTACCTGTTCCAACTACTGGCTCACAATAACAGTGCAACTTTCCATGTTAGTGACTCGCCATAGTTAAGACTCGGTCACTAAAACTGACAAAAATAAAACTAAAAGGAAAGTTGGTTATAAACTTTAAACAATGCAGTAGTTCTTTCATTGCAGAGATGGCAACAAATTGTCTCTATTTCCTAGCAATGTTAATGAATTTTAAATTGCAAAAGATGATTTGAGAAAGCTATTCACTTTATACTCTCTTGTGTGAGAAATATTTTGCCTGTTAGCAGCAAATATGTTCACTGATAACGACTCAGTCCTTTCGATTTTTGTGTACTGCTCCTCGCCAGAGCTGAGCTGTTCAAAGCTACATAAAAATCTTCAACACAGGAGCCTGCTGCTCAGCAGTTCCGATATTGACTTTGTATTAACAAGCCGGTTGAAAAATAAGGCAAACGATGGATTGTATTTGTGAAGTGAAAGTAAATTGTTATCACTGATCACAGGCTACGTCGAAAGTAAATCTTTTCATCGCTGGCAGAAAAGCGCATTTGGCTGAGAAACAGTTTGGACATTCTGATGCACCTGCCAGAAATGGACGAGGCAATGTACAGTATGAACTGCCCTGCAGGCGTAGCGGAAATGGCAGATAGTAAATCATAGATATTGCCAGATTTGTGACCTTTTACAGTGAAATAACTAATGCGTCTTCACAATGTGACACATCTGGTGTAACCTCCAGTTTACCTAACCAGTTTCTCATATTATATGTACTAGACAACTCATCACGCTGTATTCAACTAATACATACAATAGAAATTGTCTAACTAATTAACAACAAATGTAAAAAGTAAAGGAAAGATTTTACATCCATATATATATGTATATATATGTATATATATATGCTATATATATATATATATATATTACTAACTGTAACATATATGTATGTATATATATATGTATAACATATATATATATATATGTATATATATGTATATATATATATATATATAAACTTTTATGAGGCTTTAGTCTAAACTTCCCTTTAAGTAACAAGCAGTTAACAGAACACCGATGCTTTATCAGGTATCTTAGAACCCTTTAATGTAATGTTTCAATTGAAGTGAGGTTTTAATGAGGTATAACAGGAAAAGGCAGGTACCTTATAGTTGTATTTCCTGTTCATATATGTCATTTGGCCTAAGCTACAAGCTTTTTTTTCTTTAAAAAGAAGGGCGAGTAAATGGTGGTGGAGCCGACTACTACGTGTTTTACGTTCTAGCAGCACGTGAAGCCAGTCGCTGAGCAGTATACTATAAAGTAAACTTTGCCAGGCAAAAATGCGAAATAGCACACAGAAACCGCAAGTCAAGTGAAGTATTTTAACATTCTGAAAACTTCAATACTGTGCAGTGAAACACAGACTGTGGCAATGACGATTTTTCTATGTTGTTACTTGTTTTCTGCAAGTGGGTAATATTTTTATAGATCGGCTGCTGCTAGCTTTAGTAATTTACCGCCCGAGCTGTGTGCGACATGAGGTCAATATTTGTTCAATAGCTGTCATCTGTACCATTGCTAATTCGTAAACACGTCTGAATAACTCACTAGTTCTCTGAGAATTTGTCAGTCGATGCTACCATTTTATTATATGCTACTATGTGCACTATAACTATAACTACTGTATATATATATATAACATATATATATATATATATGTATATATATGACATATATGTATATATATATATATATATATATATATATATATATGTATATATGTATATATATATAATATATATACATATATGTATATATAATATATATATATATATATATATATATACATATATGTGTATATATATATATATATATATATATATATATATATATATATATATATATATATATATATATATATATATATATAATATGTGTATATATGTATATATAATATATATATATATATATATATAGTATATATATATATATATATATATATATATATATATATATATATATATATATATATATATATATATATATATATATAATTTGTATACTGACTTGGTAAATTTTGCAGAACTTTGTGAATCTGTGTAAGTGAACTTTAATAAGTTTAGACTAAGTAGGGCTTTAACACCTGATGTCCCAAACAAAGTCTCCAAATGTTTACTATGAGCACATTACCTTTTTTATATATACTACGAAGTGTTCTGCTGTGAAAACTTAATTTTTATCTAACATTCTCACATTTTATTAATTTTTAACAGACTATCTTCTACGGTAGGGTAAACATAACTGTATCTTTATGATGTTCAAATTTCCAACTTTCCTTTTATTACTTGTAATCAGTGTTATGTATGAGCAACCCGCTGCAAGCATAAATGAAGTGTTATTTCATAACAATTAACGATCGTGGTTCTGTATTCGTTGGCCACACCGACCTGCCTGTCCCGCGATATAAGCTGTTATTCCTCTAAGTTTGGTGGTATCAGGAAACGATCATTGTATGTTATTTGAAGATACGAGTTCTTTATACTGTTGTGATGTGTTTGCTGCAGTCAGCCACTCTTGTATGATGTGTTAGTTCGTATAGTGTACGTCGTGTTGCATCTGCATATTTTGCATTATTCCCTGATCTATCATCGCTGTTACTACCATGGTGCGTGGAAGATGATGTTCTTCAGATGAAGTGAAATGCGGCAAAATAACGTTTTCGTGGTGTCGAAAGTAGCATCGCAGTACTGCCAATTCATTATTTGCGAAGTAGGCACTGTGTGTAATCTGGTGAAAACACGAATAAATGGTGGGTAAATGTCAGCAGGGTGTTACTGAATTATGCGTTGGGGCTTGGTGTCCCAGTTTCCCTGTTCCCGGGGCGACTCGGGACAAATCGTCGCGCACTTCATGAATCATAATGATCATTGCCGCAAAAAACATTTCATTTGCAACACATTGCTAGTGTTTGTAAATTGTGTATAATGACCAAGGAACTAACAAAATCCTGTTTACAATTTCAATCAATGATCTAATGGGAACTAACAGTCTCATGGAGTAAAATTCTCAGAAGCTTTAATGGTACTGCATTTTCTCATTATTTACCTTTGGTGTTGATATAAATCAAGGTATTTAGTACTTCGTATTATTTTGTCTTGTTTAAAATTTTTCACCTACAACTGACTAGTAACAAACGCAACATAGAAAATAGGCAAGCAGTGTTGATAGTAATTCACCAGGCACTGTGCACATGTGGCTTGTGGAGTGAACCAGGGTCTGAGCCGAAAATCGCCAGCCCCTAAATGAGGCACTGGTCTTCACAGAAACTCACTTGCAGAAATACCGAGGCACAATGCCATACGAAAGGCCAGCAACTGTTTGTCATAACTTCAGTTATTTTGGAGGTAATATAAATGTCTCTGTATTACGGAGATCATTGATTTCTAAGAAGAGAAGAAGAGAGAGAGAGAGAGAGAGAGAGAAGCTAAAATAACCTCGGGAAGTTTACTGAATCATCTGAAGTGTGGATTAGGCTTTATGGGCTGTGTTATGTTTGATTATATTCCTTCATTATCAAATATTGAAATAAATGTTTTGTTTGTTTGACTGTCTGCAAACTGTAAACTCTTTTGACCTTCTGTGCTTATATTTCTTTATATTGTATTTATGCTGGATTCTATCTAATGTGAAGTGATGTTCAAATCATGCAAAATGAATGGTACACTATTTCTGTCAGGGTAAATAGTTTGTTGATTTTCCATGACCATTCTGTGAAAATTAGTTGTTATGGGAACTTTTTCACTGTCTGGCAAAATGTTTCTGGTGAGCACATGATTTGATGGCTGCTTCTGTCTGCCAAGATTTTACTTGCATAAATATCGTATTTTATTGCCAAAGAAAAACTAAACGTGCACATTTCTATAACTAACTGTGTCTGCCTGCTTCCCCATTTCAGGCTTGCACATTTACACACACACACACACATATATATATATATATATATGTATATATATATATATATATATATATATATATATATATATATATTCGAATTGGAAGCACCATATGAAACATCTGACAATATTATTTAAACTATTCATAGAAGTAATATTGTTTAAACTAGAATACTGCCTGAACGATAATGAGAGCAATAATCTGTCTTTGAATAGTGCTACTATTTCTCTTTTACAATGACAACTAACTATGTTGTCGTGTCTAATTTTAAATAACCATTTTCGTAATAACTAAAGTAGACATAAATATGAAAGAAATCATTGAAAATATGATGGAAATAAACAAAAGTTTTAACCTTCTCTACTCTCTCTCTCAAGTAGAATGTGCGGACCACACACATGCTAAGTATAATTGCTCGAGCTGATGAGCGATATTTGTCCATTTAGTTTTCATAGTTGACAATAAGTTATAAATTTAAAGGGCTTTGCTGGCTCGCTGTTACAAAAAGCCCATCATGATGAAGACAAAAGGTAAAATCATCAAATCGAAGAAATCAATGATTGAGCAAAGATCAAACGGCAACACATGACTGGAGGAACACTAGAGCCAGCTTCTGGGAAAGCTGTTGTGCTCAGTCTGATTAAGCTGGAGCTATACTTAACTGCTAAAATGCCTCTGACGAGAAGTACTGACGTGCTGTTGGCTGTCGTGACGTCAATATCATTGCCGAAATAAATGTTACCATTCTCACTCATTTTTACTCTAAACTGCACATGTATATGCTGTATATGTATGTAGCCATAGCTGTATGCTGCTATATATATGAAGCCTGTCATCTTTACTTTGGCATAATAAATGTGAATTATATAAGTATTTTCAAAAGGCTCAAGAAGACAAACTAAACTGTTCTAAAACTTCTAATTATCCTTGGTGCTTTTCTTTAATGGTGCAGTTTTTAAGTAATGTGAGAAATGTTCTGAAGATCCTAGTATATTTTATAAATTATGACACTGTCAGGCACTACTGCCTATCTTTTAGCCCATTGTGAATCTTATTGTGAGACAAGCTGTAGTGTGTGAAAAACTAACTATTATGAAGTAGGATTATCTGAAATGTCTAATATAGAGAAGGCAAGTAACTGCTCTGAGCTCGTAATGAAAAAGAACAAGTCATTATTTGGATACCAAACTCAAAAATATCCCCAGTAGACCTCAGGCTATATATCTTTACACTTGTAATGACTCCATGTCTTTTCTTTACGGCTCTGGCTTTGCTTTACAGCCTTGTCATTATTTCAACAGGGAGCGCTAAACCTGCTCATGTTACATAGTATTTATCACAGCAGTGCTCAACTGGTAGTGTGAAAGTGAAGAACTGTCATGACTCAATAAGCTGAGGTATTGATGGCATCGTATATCATCAGCTCCCATCGAAGGCGTTTATTGTGGCTACATGTTCTATCTGGTGTTTTAGCTTTTTGCATGCAGCTATATTTCACACACACATATATATTTAATATTGACAACAATACGTAGTATGTTATTGTGTAATAGCAATAATAATGGCATATATATGTATATATATATATATATATATATATATATATATATAATGTACATGTGCATGTATAGTATATGTATATACACACACACCTGCACACTTTTATATATATATGCTGTAACATGTATATGTATATGTATATATGTATGTATGTATATGTATATATGTTGCTATTCAAATTAAAACGATATTCCCGATATGAATCGTCCGTTACCCACCGACTGAATTCCATCGGCAACAACGACGCATATTTTGCTGGGTGATATTGCATATCGCGACTGTTTGGAGTATTTCCTTTTACCTGAGAACTGAAATAATCAGTTTTTTTAAATTAACCGAACGAAAGCGCTGAGTCTGGTGACATTAACCAACTGAAAGATGAAATACGCGCTATGTTTTGATCATTATGCATTTAACATTTCTCTTCTAAGCATGAGAAAAATTACGGACACGCACACGTGTGAAACGAAAGATGACTATGTCAATTTCTGTCAGTTCTGTTTTCTTCATTTATTGACAAAAAATTGATAACAAGGTTTCTGGTTTTTACATATTCTCGAAATGCAAGAAAAGCATATCATTTGAGGAGTTTTTGAAAAACAACGAACAGCCACTGAAGGAATTACAACTGACGGCGAGTACTGCCCTGCTCGTATTTATCATTGACGTCGTTACCAAGGTGTGCTGCCGTGAAGACCGCCATTCTCGCAGCTGCAACTACAAACCGTCGTTTATTTAGGCATTTCGGTCTTCCAACGTCATGTGTCACGAGAATAAACAAGCCTGCGTTTCGAAGTATATTCAATCGTAAATGTTCTTTAAATGTTCACGAAATACCCATATCAGTCAGCTTACATTCTTCCCTTGCTCATGATACCGACTGTGTTACTGATGCAGAGCATGCTACACAATTATGACGATAGTGTGAGTGACTACCTGGCTGGCACTGGCTGAGAAGATATGCTTGCTTGTAGTCGCTACCAGTGCTCATGTTTCGTGCCAAACTGTCTCGGCTTTGCCTGTCTTCTCTACCTTATTTCCTCTTTTCCTTATGAACAAATTTCATTATATATTTATATATGCTGTATATGTATATGTAATATATACTGTAACATAATAACAACTGTAACTGTATATATAATAACATATGTCAATAACTAATATATATATATATATGTATGTATATGTATATATGCTCTGTATGTAATATTGATGATGATGATGACGTGTGTGTGTGTCAAGTTCAGGTACTCAATGGTGTCTGACTCATTATAAGATTTAGGTATGTCCAGCTATTATGACAATGTCTGGTGCCATATGCAACTGAATATGAGTTCAGAAAATCCCCATGTTACATTGAATATTTCTCTTTTGTCTTTGTTTGCTTTGATGACTAAGCTGTTCAGTCAACTAAAAACAATCCAGGTTTTAAATAAAGCTTGAAAACAGTAAGAAAACTTTATCACGTAAATATTTACAGGAAGACTAATTGACTTATAATTATAAATGATATAAATATTCGCTAGTCGTATCTAGCCATTTATAAACAAACTCCCCCTTTATCTATCTCCAAAGAACAAAGCTGCTGCGGCTTCCTCTATACTAAACAGCCCGGCTTCACTCCATTTTATTTTATCGATACTAAAACTATGAAAATGATTCTGAACACTCATATTTATTAGATATATCCCCATGAAAAAGAAAAAATCAACGAAGGCCTCACAAAGGTAACGTTGATTTTAACTGTGTATTTTTGGCAATTTGTGCCATCTCATTGATTTATCGACTGATCGTATGTCTGGCGCGCGCCGTAACATTAAATCACTAACTTTTTAACTCTACAAAGTAATTTATAAGAAACATATTTCATCTTTCATATATATCAGTGATAAAATCTTAAATTTTATAAACTATTCCCAAAATTTGAAACAGAAAAGGTCTTTTAATGCTAATAATTTGTATTTTCCTCGAAAAAACTTTATTGTTTATTAACGAAACTCGAAGTAACAACTGGCAATAAACAGTTTTGATTCGGTTAAAGCAAAGCCTCTGGCTTATTTACTGTCGCCATCTGCCGAATGTATTACGAATATGAAATAATATTAACAATGCAAAACCAGCAATTTCGTATGGTCTGATTGAAATGGCATCCCGTATAGTACACATCTGCTTAAGCGAACACAGTTGTGTTTATTTGGTGACAATGAAATGTACACACAACCTGTTTTAATTGCCTTGCATATTATTATCCTTTAACTTTAACAGCTACCACGGAGGCAACGATACCTGAATGTCTGTCGGAAATTTATCTATTACTTTTGCATAAGTAACACCTGGCTGATGTCAGCTGAAAAAGCTGTTTGAATAATAAAATTCTACAAACTGTAACACTTATTGATGTTGACGACGTCCAATATGAAACAGCTTTCTCGTCAGCAACCTTGGCGTTGACATTTGATTGCATCACGTGCATTCTGACCTTATGGTTGATTTTTTAATTTTCACAGTATCTCATTATATTATATACTGTATATATGTATATATATATATATATATATATGTAATATATTATACATGCACACACACACACACACACACACACATATATATATATATATATATATATATGTATATATATATATATATATGCTGTATATGTTATATAAAGAGGAAGAGAGAAGTCGAGTCACCCAACCACGAAATGCTGACTGATTACAGTGTATCAGAAGACAGGATGATAATGCTGAATCTGCCTTACTAGGTGAGACAAACCTGTTTAGAAATAATTAACGGCTATACTCTTTCTCTTTTACACAATGTTTATAAATATTTACTATTCGCACAAGTAGTTGCTAATGGCTGAACTTGAAAAACTATGGTAAGAGTCTTTATGAAGCAAATAATGAAACACAGTTGTTCAAGTTAACTACTTTATTGCAAAGTCACTGCAGTGTCTTTTCCTATATGAAGCTAAAACTAAAGTACGGCTGAACTTCTGCTTGTCGCTTAGTATGATCAAAATATTTATGCAATTGTATAAATGATGATTTTTATTATAACAATATATACAAATAATAATATTCTAAACTGCTATATATGCTGTAATCGAGCTGTTAAGCTGTTTTGCCTGAAATAACAACATGCTTCGGCTCTGGATCATATTTGACGGAAAATTACTGCCATCTCATTGATTATCGACGACGTCGTGCCGAATCTTGTTACCGCATGACAGGAGAGCCATTCGTCACCCAACAACTTCTAACGCAATGTTATATAACATCTTCTCGTGCACATGTCATTTAGTCGTGATTTCGTCAAATATTTTGAAGAGCATGTTCTCGGGGAATACTGGAAGCCAATATAAAAACACTGCAAACACGATACGGATCAAAAATAAAATCACAATGTTATTTTTCTATTGACTTTCATTACATTATAAATGTTAAGGCGCAATTACCATGGCTCGAAAATGTCAACGATGCTGTATTTCGATACAGCTCTGTTGAAGGTAAACTACAGTGAGTTAGGCACGTCTCACATAATAACCAAAGTCTGGTGTATATTTTGGTTGGCAGCAGAAGGCTGCCTTGGTAATTTTCTCTAAGAAATTCCACGTAAACAAATGCGAATGTGTTTGGCGCTTAAAAGCTTTGTTTTCATAAGTACGTAACTGTCTGCATCGGCATGGAAGTGGAAAAACTTTTTCTTCGCGACTGACATCCGCAAATGTTACAAATACTCCGTTATGAAGTATTATAACGTGTTCAGCTTTCGATATCTCACCTCACCGAACATATGCTGCTTTCAAGCTTTATCGTTGACTCAAGCCTGTGTTGATAACTTTAAGTAAGTTTTCCTTCTCAGAGAGCCCCTACCTTTCGCATTGCTGCGTCAGCTCAAATCTTTTTGTTCCAGTGTCATCTCCGACATCATTTAACACTCATATTTTTACATGTGCTCTTTTGTGTTTTAATCTCTCTTTCAACAGAGCTTTTGAAATGCCATCCCAGAATATATAACGTCAGTCGTATTCTATCTTGACACAGCAAACCTGCGTTTGATATATATCTTCTGATTCTTGATGTTCGAATAATTTCGCCAACATATAAACTGTTTCCGACATAGTGACTATAAAGTATTGCAACTCTTATCGGTGTTAAGCTGAAATTGCTGCCACAATGTATTTCTAATTCGACATATTTAAGCACAACATATGTCTAGACAAAATTTATGCACAGTGTAAAACAACCTCGAATGGTCGCATCTTCAGAATAACTAAATCCATGAAAGTATGCCGAAGTAATGAAACGAAAGAGTTTTCGTTTCGTCTGATGGCCATCGGCCTGTCTGTTAATCTGAAGGAACTCAACACGTGCCTAACACCGCTAGTTACTGTACTTTCCCTTCACTGAAGAACGATGTCATGCAAGCAGAGCTGTACGCAAGCTCGCGGCAACATTAAATATGAAGCCACTTCAATGAAATTATCTTCTTTGAAGTCAGCTTCAAATGGTTCTTTTCTATTAGTGAAAGAATCATATATATTTGAAAGGACACTGGGAACTTTTCCGAAAATCAGTATTTTTCTGGCTTCTATTACTGAAAGTTAATGATATCTGAAAAAATATACCATTGTCTTTATTACAAGAGCAATTAAAATGACATTTGTTTCGACATTCGGTCATATTTGGGA
>NC_089752.1:91599047-91606547 GCF_040412425.1 Macrobrachium rosenbergii
GTAATATAACAACATAAGGAAAGAACAGATATTTATATAACTAGATTATACAATACCATATAATCATAATCTGTCAGATCCTCTGTGAAGTAATCCTAACCCATTTAATGTAGAATCCTTCATCAAATATTCTCTCTCTCTCTCTCTCTCTCTCTCTCTCTCTCTCTCTCTCTCTCTCTCTCTCTCCTTTTTTTAAAACATTACCCAACGCTTTGAATAGACGCGTGAGTACCTTACCGAATTTGTCATTCTCGTTTAAATATGTAAGTTACCCGGACACGAGCAAGCACACAGAGCTTCAAAACAGATTTCAAAATCGAGAGTCCGTTAGGATATGAATGGCACTCGGAAAGTGAGAATATTTACGCATAAAAATTTCTGGGAGAGCGAAAGGATTTGAACGCGTTTGTAGGAAGAAAACGTTATGAGTGAATGTTGGTAAGAGTCAGGGTATGGAGATATGACGTGGTGGTGAGTGCTCCCATGGGCGAGGGTACATTGGTAGTGGCTGCCTCTCACAGGTGCGTGGGGGTTAATGGTTACCAGTTAGTGGTGGGAAAATGAGAAATGAATTTTACACCTGAAGCTGTATGAGCTAGGCAAATGATTTATAAAAGGAAGGGAGAAAAAGAGTGACTAGGAAAGAATAAATGCCTATTTTTCTACTCTTCCTTTTAGAAAAAGGAAGTGAAAAAGGAAAGAATGTATATATATATATATTATATATATTATATATATATATATATATATATATATATATATATATATATATATATGTATATATATATATGTATGTGTGTGTGTGTGTGTGTGTGTGTGTGTGTGTGTGTTTATATATAAATATAAATCTAAAATGTTTGTGCATGGGTAATATTGAGTGTATAGCACAAAGGAAAAAGTTCAAACAGTGAGTTTTCATGCACTAAATTACAAGATCTAAAATGTTTGTTGCTGGAGGCGGGGAATTGCATTTGTATCTTGCTTGGTGTGGAGGACAATATTGAGTGTTTGAGGTGATTTATATGCATTTTCAAATTAATTCGTTTACATGGAAAAGTTCAAATCCTTCAGTTCCTGAATGAGTTTTCATTCGTGCATCTAAAAACTGCATTCATGTACTGGAAAATCATAAAATCATTAAATGGCATAAAACACAAACTGTTCAATGTTTCAGACCTAAAGGAAGCTGCCTAATTTTATCTATCATCAAAAAATCGACTTCATCCAGGAGATAACAATAAAATGTAGTTTTGATCTACATCTCTTGCAGATCCAGTCGACCGGCGGCCACCTGCTATATCAGTCTTCATTACAGAGACTTACTAATGGCATCAATAACGCCCACGATACGATCGGAAACATTTGTTACCCTGCGATAACTTTCACGGATTCTTAATCTAATGGAAAGAGAGATAAATAACTTTTTCTCCACTCAGTCATATTTCAGAACAAAAGAATACTTGAAATTTTACGCATTATTCGTCATTTCAGTCGCGGTATTTTCTATATTTTTTGAACATGGCAATGCTTTTTTTTTTGTTATTTCGGTGTTTAAAAATATTGCAATCAATCTACAATATAAATAAAGCCATTTTGGTTAATTTCATCAGTAAATTACATTGCATCACTTTGAGAGACGTGTAATCTCTCTCTCACTCTCTCTCTCTCTCTCTCTCTCTCTCTCTCTCTCTGTTCTCGTAGCGCAAGTTAAAACGCGAACCTGGACGAAGACAGAGCGATATGGACATATTCCTTAAAAGTCTGCATTATCTATGTTGGTCTAAGCAAGGAATGATGTCTGGTTGTCAGTCTGGCAGGGGTCACAACGTAAGTGGAGAGAGAGAGAGAAGAGAGAGAGAGAGAGAGAGAGAGAGAACTGTATTCCGTTAAAATGTTACCCTCAGAATATACTTGCAGGAACAGAAGGCCCGCGGCAAGTTAATCATCATCCAACTGGGGCGAAACCATTCATCAATTTTATAACTCATCAGGTACGTCTCTCTCTCTCTCTCTCTCTCTCTCTCTCTCTCTCTCTCTCTCTCTCTCTCTCTCTCTCTCCCCTTGAATATTAATATTAAGTCCAAGAAGTTTAGAATAATTTTCCTGTAGATATATTTCGAGGTATTTATGGTGATAAAATGCTAACTGATCCCAATCAATTAATTTCCCATAAGTTATTGAATCCATGTTTCCGAGAAGTGATTTCTTCTCTCTTCATCAACTCTGGATTACCTGTTTATTTATTTTAAGTTTTCTTTGATTCATCCAAGTCTTGCCTCTTGGTAGCCGAAGCATTTTTTTTAAGGTGAACATGCATTTTATCACATCCCTACACTTAGTGGACTTTGTTTTTGCGTTACTTTATGACTCAAAAAAGAATAAATAGCAATGAGCTGGACATGAATTTCCACTTTTGTTGCCTTTCACTTTGATGACGAGAATTTCCACATAACTCTCGGGCGCATCAGTTTTACAAAATAAATCAAATGCTCTTTTAAGAAGAGAACCATGATACTTAGTTGTTAGCCAAAATCCGCATATTTAGAAAAAGAGACTACTCAGGGGAATGATAATCATGTACTTTTGCAAAGTTGGTGAGCCTCATTTGTTTCGTGAAGGTATGATTGTTATATAACAAAAATTTGTCGTATAGCTTACATTTTTTTATTTTGAAGACAAATAACTTCCTCCGTATTATCAGGTCTAGGTCAGTTAAAAAGCTTTAGTGTAAGGAGAAATAAAGACGTATGAGAGTCATAAACGGCGTTATAACAGCTTCACTTGCGGTCCAAAACATATTGTAGTTACGAAGAGGATTTATGAAAATTAGTCTTTGTGAAATGATCCAGTGGAAGGTGATGTACTTTACTGACCAAGAAAATACATATAGATTTGGAAAAAACATATTTCTGTTTTTCTTATTTTTACTTCTTGCCTTCCCACAGCAGGGATAATTAACTGAAAGGAATGAATTACGGACTCTGAATTGGTTAAAAGTAGGTTTGAACTTTTCCATCAAAAATGCATTAGTAGATGAAAGAATATATTGGAAGTACGTCATCTTTAACTAACTCGATTGAAAACCCCATCCAAGAACCCTTTTAGCGTACAATATTCTCAAGTTTGAACTGCGATTTCACTTGGTAGTCACTTACCCAAAAAGATCGTGACTTGGTGCAAATAAAATCTACAAATTCTTGACGACCGATAAAAGAACTTTTTTAAAAGACCCAAGAAAAATACGTGACAACGTCTTTTTACTCCTAAAAATGAAAACAAGGAAGGAGGTCCACATCAAAAGTCAATCAAAACCTCGTTTGTCTGGACTGACGACAAATGGGGTCACTCGTGCTGTTTGTGCCAAGCTACCAAATAAGAGCAGAAGAGCCACAACCCTTCAGAGGTGAAACTTTTGCAGGACAACTACGCGTCGAGTCTCGCTCGCTTTTCCTCTTGTTGCCGATAATAACAAGTACACTTTCGGGCATTTTAAACATACTGGAAGAATAAAAAAAAAAAAAAAAGTCAAATAATACAGATATCGAGTTGAAATCAGATAAGGAGATTCATTTACAAAAGCATATAAAGCTTGTATGATTGATTTAAGAAATTTATAACCAATACGTCATAAGCCCCGCTTTCTTTCTCTCTCTCTCTCTCTCTCTCTCAAAGGTAGAGATAAAAAGAAACATGAACAGTAATACAAGGACATATAATATAAACAGTATTAGAACAACCTCTCTCACCTAGGCATGAAAAATACGTTGTAATTGAAAATATAACTTTTCTTGGCTTCACTGTATTTTGGAAATTTGTCTGCGCGCATTCGTCACGAATAATATCAACACGCTTGTGCAATTCAGTTTTATTTTTAAAGCACCCTTAACGTTGGTAGTCCTTTGCGTTTTAAAGACGCTTTGCCTGATTTAATTCATTCCAGTATGACTTATGAATTAAGTTTCCCAGAATACACATTCTTTAAATATATTGGAAGTGTATCCTGTATGCTAAAGGCACATACTGACCATCTCGGGAGTGCCACAGAGCTTGTAACTCTTTGCACAGTAAGAGACCTTTGCTGCCAGATCCGACTGTATCAATTTAAAAATAAAACGTAGTCCAAAGATGTCATGATTCTATCCAGTCTCAAAATGAATACTCTTTAATGCTTTTTTACATCACCATTTATTAATTATTATTATTATTATTATTATTATTATTATTATTATTATTATTATTATTATTATTATTATTATTATTCAGAAGATGAAACCTATTAATGTGCAACAAGCCCACAGAGCCACTGACTTGAAATTTAAGCTTCCAAAGAATATGGTGTTCATTAGGAAGAAGTAAGAGGAGGTAAAGGAAATACAGTAATAAGAAATACAGAAATAAGAGATTCCACTTATTGAAAAAAATTAATAAATTAACAAATAGATAAAAATATATTAAAATGCAAGGAGAACAGTATTAGTGCAGTAATCCATCACATCTTCGCTTGAACCTCTGAAGTTCCTATTGCACGACATCCTCTGAGAGGCTTCCAATTGGTGCCACCCCTTTTGGGCAAAAGAAAACAGCCTAAAATGAAATCTTTGTGTCTTCATTTTTTTTATTCCACCTTTGCTCACTATCCGTCGTTGATTAAGTTGGCCTTATGCCGGTACACGTTCGTGCGCCTGAAGAGCCTTTGCCTACGTTCGCTAAATTCGTACGGTAAAAATAGAAAATTAAATGGAAACGCGACACCTAAATTATTTCGACCGCTCATGAGAGCTAAGGACGCCAATGTCCTGATTACTGTCGCAACATCAGTCACTCGTCATTTTCCCTGATCATCATCTTTTCACTCCTGCGTCTCACCCTCTCACTCTAGCTTACGTTCGGGCTGTCAGGGCACGACATAACGTCTCCGTCATCAATCTCCCCAGCTCCTCATTGGGAGGGTGGGTTCCGTTCTCAGCCAGCACTCTGCTGGCCGCGAATCGAATCTCCGACCGGCCAATGAAGAATAAGAGGAACTTATTTCTGGTGATAAAATTCATTTCTCGCTATAATGTGGTTCGGATTCCACAATAAGCTATAGGTCCTTTGCAACAGTTAGTAACCAATTGGTTCTTAGCCACGTAAAATTAGTTTAATCCTTCGGGACAGCCCTCTCTAGGAGAGTTGTTAATCAGCTCAGTGGTCAAGGTTAAATTAAGGTATACTTAACTTTAACTCCACCAGTCCTTCAAGAATGGCGGACCTTCTGGACACAGCTCGTGAAGTTCTTTTCACTTTGAAAAGTCTCTGAGGGAGACGAAGATGAGCTTTTCAAATATTTTTCCAAATGATTTTTACGTATAAGAAAAATATTAGTTATCCGCGTTTATTAAACAATGGGTAGTTTTGCATAAACATTAAATAGCGAGAGTGAAGAATTTTTCCTAAAAAAACTGAAAGTAGCTTTAGTTATCGAAATAATATATATATATATATATATATATATATATAGTTATAGATATATATATATATATATATATTATATATATATATATATATATATATATATATATATATATATATATATATATATATATATATATATATATATATATATATATATATATATATATATATATATATATATATATATATATATACATATATATATATATATATATATATATATATATATATATATATATATATATATATATATATATATATATATAGTACATGCACACACACATGATAATGACAGCAACAGCCCAATATAAGGATATCGAGGGCAAAAGGGAAAGCACAAAAACATTTAACGTAATTTATCCATTGCGTCATCAAGGCTGCAATGACACAATATAGTCTAATTATTAAAATAACGACACAGCATAATATTCCAACCACAAAAATACAAATTTTCTCCAAAACAAAATTCAATACACAGCTAAAAAGTGATTAAACATAAAAAGTAAAACAAAAAGGAATTAAACAAAACAGCAGAGCATATAAGCAATAAAGAGGTGCGCAAGAGGTCTGGGTATTCAACGAAGGAACGTGTGCTTTCATGAAAACAGCCTCTACTATGATCCAAATAGCCGAAGGAACGTCAGAAACAAGAAAAGCAGTAAGAGGGAATTATTGGGACGGTTTTCTGAAAGATATTTCTTTAATAAAAACTATAGGTGGTGTATGGAATGAGGTTAACAAGGCATGAGGAGTTAAACGAAAAGGTGTTGTTCATCCGGACCCTCAAGGTAAGGCTGAAGAAGGAATGATAAAATTGTCTGATACTTCTAGTTTTTTTTAACAGCTTTCCTGTAAACACTCAGGATGTTTGAAGAACAAGTCTCCTAAAAGGCAGCGTTTGGAGGAAATGCAAGCAGGAATAAGAGATGAGACTTGTCTACCCTTTACTAGAAATGAATTATTGTTTGCTATCAAGCGAGGAAAGTCTACTGGTGGAGTAACATATGATATAATTAATCGTTTGATTGCAATGGATGATAGTCCGCTATTGGATTTAATTAATTTGTCCTATCTAAATGGCAGGTTACCTATAAAATGGAAGATAGCGTTAATGATTCCTGTTCCTAAAAGTAATGGAGAGTATCAGCCTATATCTCTGACATCGTGTTTTTGCAAATTAATGGAAAGACTTGTTTTAAACAAGTCACTTTATGCTATTGGAGAGCAGGTATCTGATCATTTGTTTGGTTTTAGAAAAAATAAGAGTACAGCGGATTGTGTTATTAAAGTACTAAGCAAGAGCAGGGCCAGATGTGGGGCTTTTGTAGGCCTTAAGGCTGCTTTTGATAGGGCAAGTGGTGAGGTAATCCTGGAAGAACTGGCAATAGAGGAGTGAAAGGTTTATTGTTAAAGTGGATACGGAGCTATCTAACTGGAAGGAAAGCCAAAGTGTGGTTCCAGGGTCATGAATCTAAGGAAATGGTATTGGAGTTGGGTATACCACAAAGTAGAGTATTAAGCCTTAGTTTGATGTATTGATGGACAAAATTGCAAGCCACAAATTTCCAAGAGGTACTGATATTGTAATTTATGTTGATGATATTTTTATACAATGTGATTCTTATACTACTTTGTCATTAACAATGGCGGAGCTGCAAGACTTGAGTCTGCATATGGGTTGTGTTATAAATGAAAATAAGAACAAAATACAGACTTGTAGACAGACAGATAGCTATTTTTTTTTTATTTAATTGGAAGAAGATATTAGTAAAGATAGTTGACAGTTATAAGTATCCCGGAACGTATGTAAGTTTTAAAAAGACCACGTTCGAGATAAACTACATTAGAAATCTTTGTCTGACGAGACTTAAACCATTGCAAGTGCTTGCAAACAGAGGTAATGGAGCAGGCATTCGCTTTTGAGGATGGTTAATGTTAGCGCAGTGCGCTCAGCTATCGATCATGCAGCCCCTGTATTGGTAAGTTATTCGGAGAGGGAACTGAAGAAATGAGAGGTTATCCAAAACAAAGCCATGCGTGTCATAT
>NC_089752.1:91611547-91621547 GCF_040412425.1 Macrobrachium rosenbergii
ATTTCACTTCGTACACCAACAATCAATAGACATTGTTAACTATATACCCAAAAGTTTTGCATTATCGGCATACTGAACAATCTTGTTTTCCAAGACAACAACCAAATTACGATGTGTTTCCCAAAGCCAGTTTCTTATCAAGAGTTACACCTAAAATTTTAAATCACTGACATTTAAAACCCTGCCTACATCAGGACGCAAAGGCAAAATGCTCTGGATCGGCTAACTATCTTCTACTGATCAGTAAAAGTACACACATACACGCACAAGCACAAACAGACTCACACACACATTTAGTTGCATATGCTGATAGTAATAATCTCTACAGAAACACTTTGATTTGTCTACAGAAACACTTTGATTTGAAGACTTTGAGAAACTAAAATAGGAAGCTTCTCTGAATAACGAGGAGTAGTGAGTCACATCTATGAGAACCACGTAGAGGGGATAGTGTTGTTAGTTTACCTCGCATGGTGCACTGCAGGCATAACGTAAGGGTCTTTACTACGTCCCTTCGACCCCTAGCTGCAACCCATTCCATTTTTTGTATTGTGCCTCCGTTTATATTCTCTTTCTTCCATCTTACTTTCTTCCTTCTCATAACAATTTTTTCAAATCGCAAATGCGAGGTTTACCTCCTGTTACACCTTTCCAACAATTTTACTCTCAATTTCCTTTTCGGCGCTGAATGACCTCATAGGTGCCAGCGCTTGGCCTTTGACCTACAGTACATTCTATATGCCATTCCATTCCATCTATAAGAAGGTATGTAACCATTTCAGAAATTTAAATACTGAATTGGATTATCATTATTAAACACACTATGACAAAACAGACGTTAAATTAAGCTATGAATAATATAAGTAGTAGGAGTCATATGCATGAGAAGGACATTACAAGAACAAACATGTACATACTGAACTGCAACATCTATTACTGAATGAATAATTAAATACATAATACATAAACTGTGCTGTCATTCCATCTCAAAGTATTATTGAAGACCACATGTGAAGCCTTGCGCTTGGCATTTTGAAATTAAATTTAATTAAATTTAGGAATAATGAGTATTGAGGGATCATGCTCGACAATCATTCTAACAAAGGACGGATGTCTTCTGCCAAACCATCAAGCTAATGTTACCGAAATATCTTTAGTTATTGTATTACTAAGATATAATGCTGACGAACGCATCTTATCTACTCTAACTGCATATGCATATAAATGAGAGCACTGAGCCTCCGCAGTTACGTTTTTGCTTTCCCTTTAAGAAAATATTCATAATCTTACATTCCATTCTTCGTATGGATAGTTCCTATTTCATATATTTTTGTTCAGTTTTACCGACGTCAAATTTACTTTTACACTGATGTTGCCTCTGTTTAGTAGACACAAAAGTCTACTGAAAAGGGCCTTCACTCACTTTCTAAAATTTTCATTCGTCGTATCTCTTTCTTTTCTCGACCGAAGTTGTAAATGGGCAGAGATCCGCTTCTTATAATCTCCTTTGGTAACTTCGGTGATACTATGAGCTCCCTAAATGAGGATAAAATGCCCACATCTCGATCTTCATCCGTTTCCTACCTCACAAGAACCTCATACAAAATCGTCTTAATGATCATATTTTAAAATGATTCATTAATTGGGAATTGTAATTTGTATGTCATCGTTGCTGGAACAAGTTGACTCGCCAGGACAACATTATACGTACGTACGTACATATATACTTACATATATATATATATATATATATATATATATATATATATATATATATATATATATATATATATATATATATATATATATATATATATATATATTGTGTGCGTGTAAAAGATCGTTGTGTGCGTGCATTATGGTATCAACTTGAAGACAATGGTTTTGCAGCCTCAATATCCATACGCAAAATATAACAACGAAACAATAGTATTCATCAAGGCTCTAGAGGAACGGCAATGAATAACCAAATGGTTTCAGTGGCAGGTCATCTGACCAAACTTTCATACAACAATTTAAAAAACCTGCAAATAGGTCAAGTACACTCTCTCTCTCTCTCTCTCTCTCTCTCTCTCTCTCTCTCTCTCTCTCTCTCTCTCTCTCTCTCCCCGTTCATATTTGCATGTGTTCCTACCTATCTGCCATTCAGTTTTATGATAGTCCTTTGAGCCCCTTGTTGGCCGACTCGGTTGAGCTTCAGACTGTCACTCGATGGGCCGGAGTTCAAAACCCGCGGCCGGCTGATGAAGAGTTAGGGGAATTTATTTCTGGTGATAGAAATTCATTTCTCGCTATAATGTGGTTCGGATTCCACAATAAGCTGTAGGTCCCATTGCTAAGTAACCAATTGGTTCTTAGCCAAGTAAAATAAAGTCTAATCCTTCGGGCCAGCCCTAGGGAGGAGATCTGTTAATCAGCTCAGTGGTCTGGTAAAACTAAGGTATACTTCTTATGATAATCCTTCTAAACTCAACTCATTCATCATACTGTATATGCTAACCGACAGCACTTTTCAAAAGGTACCTCTCTCTCTCTCTCTCTCTCTCTCTCTCTCTCTCTCTCTCTCTCTCTCTCTCTCTCTCTCTCTTCGTTCATATTTGCATGTGTTCCTATTTACCTACCCCTCAATTTTATGATAATCCTTACAAACTGAACTCATTCATCATATAGGCTAAACGAAAGTTCTTCAAAGGGTACCTCTCTCTCTCTCTCTCTCTCTCTCTCTCTCTCTCTCTCTCTCTCTCTCTCTCTTTGATAACCACATCGCATATCATGCACTGCCCTGCCTTTATAGTTTTCTCCCCCCAATGTATCCATGAGGTCTTAGAAACGCAGCTCCTTTACCTCCTAAATAACCAAGGTCTTTTGCCAACCTCATCCGCAAACTCCAGGCCTTTTGAAAGTTCTTGCAGGGGAGTTGGGGGAATTTTCAAGTACAACTCTACTCCCTTATCTTTGCAATGATCCAAATGAATTTTTTCGTCATTAAATAAGAAGGATTTGTCAGTCAAGCAATACTGATTGCATTTCTGCAAACACTCGTCCTTCCCCTCCGTAATTTTCTGAAGAGGGGCGAGAGTTTTTGAACTAAAGAGGATTCAGGTTTGGAGATCACTTCCCAAAATATTCCGAGAGCCCATCAATGCTACTCCATGAACCGATGGGTAAAATGAAGTATAAAAATAATTATTTAGTTTGCGTTGTTCTTTTTTGGAGAATTAATGAAAATTTATAGTGCTTGTAATACCAAAAGTATATATATTCTCTTACAGGTAACAAATAACTAATGCAGTTGTAAACAAATGTATTTTGCCTCTGTTCATCTCAGTAGTGGATTAGGCACATGACAGGTAAATAACTGTGGAGGTTACAACCCTTGTTATAAGAAGTTAGCAATTTCATATATATATATATATATATATATATATATATATATATATATATATATATATATATATATATATATATATATATATATATATATATATATATATATATATAAATGTGTGTGTGTGTATTTGAAAATAAAAAGGCCCATAAAACACTGCATGAACGTTTCAACCATATATTTCGAGCACTTCCTTCTGTGCCCCTGTTCACTGGTAAAATATTTTAGCCGTGAAGTTCGAAATACATGGTTGAAACGTTCATAGAGTTTTATGGTCCTTTTTATTTTCATATTATACTGTTGTATTGCAGTAATATATATATATATATATATATATATATATATATATATATATATATATATATATATATATATATATATATATATATATATATATATATATATATATATATATATATATATATATATATATATATATATATATAGGATATACGGGTCAATTCTTACCAAATACGTGTATAATTGTAATAACCACAGTGCCCGCTTAACTTCTCAAATTCTTTAGAATTTTTTGTATACGAGGGACCCCGTTGGAATACTTTGGAAGCTGTTTCGACTCCTGCTACCGGACATCAGAACTACTGTACTTCATATTCTTGCATTTGTATCGAAGGCTTTGTAGTGAACGCGTATCCAAAAAGTGTGAAGAATCTGAGAAGTTAAGAGCGCAGTTACATCAAGAAAATTCAAATTACAATTTCTTTCTTCCTCTACAGTAAATTTTATAGAAGGAACTAAATTATTTAGCTTAACGAGAAATTCCTGAAGATTTTCGTGAACTGGCCAGATACAAAAGTGTCATCTACATACCTAAACCATGTAACTTTTCGGGGCAAAATTCTTGGTAAGAATTTTGCCTCAAAAATTCCATGTAATTATTGCTAAGGACACGAGATAAGGGATTACCCATAGCCATACCAAACTTTTGTACAAAAAATTTCCCATTGAAACAAAATTTACTACTATCTTTGATACATAACCTTATAAGATTTGTGAGGTTTGCTACAGTTAATGGAATGTCATAACTTTCTAATTCTTCCTCTAAAAATTCCAGTAAATTATCTACAGGCACTTTTGTAAATAAAGAGACAACATCAAAACTAGCCATAGTAAAATCAAATTTCAAATTCAAACTATTCAATTTGTCTATAAAGTCAACATTATTTTTTATATTCGTATTAGAAATGTTTTGCCCTGAAAAGTTATATGGTTTAGGTATGTAGATGGCATTTTTGTATCTGGCCAGTTCACAAAAAACTCCAGGAATTTCTCGTTAAGGTAAATAATTTAGTCCCTTCTATAAAATTTACCGTAGATGAAGAAAGAAATTGTAATTTGAATTTTCTTGATGTAACTGTCAATAGACGATAGAAATTTCACCGTTCCAGTCTTTCGGAAATCGACTAACATTGCCTCTTTTGTTCATTATTATTCCAATCACCATCAAAATGTTAAATTCTCTGTCTTTTCTGGAATGTTCTTAAGGGCTTTACGCGTTTGCAGCCCGCAGTTCATTGATGCTGAGATCAAAACTTATTTATGATATTGCTTTGAAACTTAAATACCCAAGGACCTTCGTAGATGTAGCATGGAAAAGAGCCAGGTAAACATTTTATTTAACTAATAACAAACTTGAATTCAGCAAGCATAATATTCTCAGATTACTGTATGATGAAAGTTTTTTACAAATTCCTAGAATTTTAAAACTTTTCAACATAAATGTTGTTTTCTGTAATTTTAATGTTAAGAGTTTAGTGATAAAAAATTCTCCTAAAAATGTTTCTGGCTGCATCTATGAAATTCCTTGTAAAAAATGTGATAAAATATATTATGGACAAACTGGAAAACAACTTTCACAACGAATCAAACGACACCAATATTCTGTGAAAACTGGCCAAATATCGAATGCATTATTCGTACATATGAGAGATTTAGATCATCCTATTAACTGGAGTAAAGCAAGACCTTTAGTCCCGTGCAATGACACAGTTAAAAGGAATATCATCGAATCTTGTTTTATAAAGTCAAATAATGAAAGTGTTCTAAATTTAAGTCTTGGTTTATTTAAACTTTATGCCTTCTTAATCAAAAAAGTTGTTGATAAATATATGCAAAATTAATATTCATTTTTATGCATGTTTCTGCAATGTGAATGGGTAAGATTCCGTTTGGCTTATGGTTAGGTATATATTTGGATTAGTTTGTGACCGCGTGATCCCGGATTTATCGTGGATTAACCTTTTGTTTTTTACCCCCTGGCAATTAACCATCTGGTATTCAAGGTTATACATGTTTTTCGATTTTATAAGCCTAAACTTTAGTATTTCTTGTTGTTTGGTCTTAGGTTCAGTTTGTGACAGCTCGATCCCTGATTATCCTGGATTAACTTTCTGTTTATTACCCTTTGACAACTGACCATCTGGTATTCTTGTTCTTTTTGTTTATTTTGTAACCTTCTCTATATCTGTGTCTCGTTCGTGCCCCAAAGATGCGTCAATAAACGTGAAAGCGCTTGTTACTGAACCTCTGCCTGTCATTTCCCTGTGGTATTCGCTGATACACTGAAGTCACGTGCATCTACTGTGATTTTTTTAATATATATATATATATATATATATATATATATATATATATATATATATATATATATATATATATATATATATATATATATATGTGTGTGTGTGTGTATGTATATAATATATACTATATATATATATGTATATGCATATAGTTGACTAAGAATTATTTTACAACAAAATTGTTTATACGTTCATTCCGTCGTATACAATGAAATGTAATGAAATAATGTGAATCATGTCAAATGTTGACCTAATAGCGAAAGAAAAAAGAACGGTAATAATGGACAAAAAAATCATTCATAAAAGAATTCAAAGTCGCTAAAAACGAAATTCAATTAAATTGCAATGCTCTTAGACTCGCGTGGTCTTGTTTCCCAGAATTTATTACCGTAAATGTATATGTTGTGGCCGAGTTGCATTCTAAATTCGGTTTTATTTATATCCTCTTGGAGAAAAGCAAACGGTAGTATTTGGATGTTCAAAATAACAAAATATTTTGATATCAAACCGGAATATGAATAAAATATATTATATATATATATATATATATATATATATATATATATATATATATATATATATATATATATATATATATATAATATATATATATATATATATATATATATATATATATATATATATATATATATATATACACACATACATTATATATTATATATATATATATATATATATATATATATATATATATATATATATATATATATATATATATATATATATATATATATATATATATATATATATATATATATATATATATATATATATATATATATATATATATATATATATATATATATATATATATATATATATATATATATATATATATATATATATATATATATATATATATATATATATATATATATATATATATATATATATATATATATATATATATATATATATTGTCATTGTCTGAAGTGTATCAAGTACCTGGTTATTACACACCTATTCACAAAATCCAAAAACTTACCTCACTTCACCCAGATACCTGAACCCTCGTAACAATAAAATTACGACTGAACACTCTAGAGGTAATAGTGATCCCTTAAAACTTGCTTATCACTACATCAAACAACTATAATTGTTTCCCTGGTCTTAATTCACCTCAAAAAAACATCTGAAAGAGAACAAAACATGTTTATCACTTACCTTGTGCATACACAAATAACCCTATTCACTGGTGGTTAAAAGAGAAACACTGCGCTTTTAAAACTTTAAATAGAAAAATTTATTTCTAACTTCAAAAGTTATAATTAGAATTCACAATCTGAAAAAAATTTACCATTATTGTAAACAATAAAAGATTTAGATAATTCTTAAACAAGATTAATTCACAAAACTTTAACTTATCAAGATACACATTACTAAGCAAAATTGCAACTATTAAGACTTATTCCAGATTTGAAAAAGAAATCTTAACTAATGAAAATCAAATCAAGTATGCAATGTTAAAGTATCAACACATATAAAGTACTAATTAAATAAATGTTAAATCACCAACACAAAAGTTTGGGTAAAACTATGAAATTGTAAACACAAGAACACACAAAAAAATTTAAAAACAAGAACATACAAAAAATGCACAAAAGGTTTATCAACAATAATTTCCCTAAGGCAAAATCTCTTTAAAGTATCCACCTTTTTACCATGGTAAAAAATAAGTAAAAAGCCACTTTACCTTATACAAGTTTCTGAACACGTTTACTCCTTTGCTGCAGCAATATACACTTTATCTAAGGCCTGTTACACTGCTAACACTCTTTTCTTATGTCAGATCTGACCAAGGGAGCATTAAATATTATTAATTTCCAAAAACTTATATGTTTGGGAGAGTGACCACAAATCTTACTCTCTTCTGAACGAAGAGGTGATAAGAGAGAGAGAGAGAGAGAGAGAGAGAGAGAGAGAGAGAGACCAACCTCTACAGAGTCTCGGTCTGTACTGATCAGTTTTACCAAAAGTCTTCTATGAGATTAAATCTGGGTTGCTAGTTAGGCATTTTTGGAAATGGGTCACTCTGGGAGAAAACAGGAATAAACAGTTTCTTCTTCTCCAACAGATATAAACAGAATTTCTTCCTCTGGAGAGGGAAAATAAACAAGATAATTTATTCTCTGGCTCAGAGAGCTATATGGGCCTGTTCTCTTATCTGCTTGATTGACAAGGGTTTCCTCTATACACACTTGTACAAACTCAGAGGCGAACCAGTAATACCCTCGCCCTGGTCGACAAACACTATCTAGGCATGTCACCTCATCTCCCTATTGGCTGACAACTTAAGTGCTTCCTTTCCAAATGGAGGAATTACTCTGGTAGAACACCTGACAGCTGTGTAAACTTCACCAATACCATGACTGGACACCTGAGTCCACAAGAGCCAGCTGTACAAACATAATCCTAACAGCAAAATGTATTTTATTAGTCCTAAAATCACACAGTCAAAGCAATCTTTGCAAGATCTGACACTCATCATCTCCAACAAACACTACTATCATAATTATCACAGACAATATATGACAAACACAAGAGAAAATATACAAACATTGCACAAAAACATACATACTACAAAAATCACTTCGTTACATTTTACAACACATGAGAAACATAAAAGAAAATATATTAAAATTATACAAAACATTCAATTTGCAGAAAACATACATACCACAAGGCTAGATCATTAGAATATATATATATATATATATATATATATATATATATATATATATATATATATATATATATATATATATATATATATATATATATATATATATATATATATTTATGCTCTTAGAGAAAAGTAAACAGTAGTATTTAGATGTTTAAAATATTAATTAATTTTGAAAAATATTTTATATCAAATTGAATATATATTTAGATGTTTATATATATATTTTTATATATATATATATATATATATATATATATATATATATATATATATATATATATATATATATATATATATATATATATGTGTGTGTGTGTGTGTGTGCATGTGTGTTTACATATATCCCTTCATAAACCTAATAATGCACATCTCTCAGAAAAAAAGTAATTTTGCATCTAGATAAAAGATGAAAATGTCGCCGGGCCTTGAAGTTCCCTAGAGCAAAGGAGGGTTTCAGCATCTAAACAGTGTCTGACGAGTAAACAACAGGGAAACTTTTACCGTTTGTAAATTTCTCATAGAGATTCGAGGGAAGTTCCAGCTTAACAACGTAAGGCTACATTTACCATAGCGCAATAAGGAAGCAGAGATACACTATTTCCTCCCGACCTCTATAAGGATACTCATCCACAACAAAAAGAAACGAGTAGAAAATGCGGCGAAGTTTCTTTGGCACAATCGAGTTTTCTGTACAGCATATAATACCATATGAAACTCTTAGCTACGGCCCATGAAACTCTCAGCCGCGACCCATGAAACTTTCAGCCACAGCCCGGTGATGGGGTGTTTTGTTGGCACCTATAGAGGTGCCAGACGCACGATCATTGCTAACTTTAACCTTAAATAAAATAATAACTAATGAGGCTAGAGGGCTACAATTTGGTATGTTTGATGATTGGAGGGTGGAAGATCAACATACCAATTTGCAGCCCTGCAGCCTCAGTAGTTTTTAAGATCTGAGGGGGACGGACAGAATAAAGACATCTCAATAGTTTTCTTTTACAGAAAACTAATAAAGTATAAGACAGTAAGTAAAGCTCGTTTTCAACGTGTGGAAGAAAGAGACAACGTAAGCATAAGACAAAGGTAAAAAAAAAAAAAAGAAACTAAAAGAAGAAAAGGGCCTCTTGTCCGACAGAGCGGAAGTCAAAAAGAAGAGAAAAAGTTTTCTTGGCAGGAAGCAGGCTGTTGTATAAATGTCAACAGCCTTATTCTTCTCCTTCTCCTTCTTGCAAGTTTACGGAAATAAAGAACTGATGATGAAAACGTTTGTTGATGTGTTAAAAATTTAATTATTAAAAT
>NC_089752.1:91629047-91634047 GCF_040412425.1 Macrobrachium rosenbergii
CTGAGTCACTAATTGGGCTATTAAGATTCAATCTCTTGTGTGTCGTCTTCCTAATTGCTGTCTGAGTTTGGCTTCAACATTTTCTTGCTCTCAGTCCCTGAATGTCTCCTAAGCAAGTCATTAAATTCTTCTGTTCCTTTATCCAAGTTTTCCCTATAAAGATCTTATATCTTTTTCCCTTTTGCAGACATGTCAACTCCAAATGAAAGATAAAGAGGAAAGAGTACACTAAATACTCTTTTTTTTTATTTTTCTCTTTCCATTCACTCGGAGGGGACAGAAAACAGCCGTCAGTCCCTGTGGAGCAATAACATTAAATAAGCTTCATGAGAAGCGTTAAGGCCACCAAGCCAGCGACAAAGTTCGCCCATTAATCTTGGCTTTCCTTAGCAAAAGTTTTCAGGGTAAGGGCGACCTCCGAATGGTCAGTGGCTCCAGCTGGTTGATACTGTCACAGATGGTTGCTTAAGGATTTCAGCAATCCACAGCTGTTCTTTTTTCACCATTCTGATTTCTTTGAAATGGGTCTTTCTCGTGGTTGGTAGTTTTAAATTTACAATTTTCACTTGTTTTATGCTCGCTTTCATTTGAGATCCTTTCCAGAATTTGTAGGATATAATTACAAATGGATGGTTTCTTATCATTCAATTTGTTTTATTGGGTCATGTAAAATATGATGTCTGCTGAATGTCTATTAGAACATGCGTGTACGTGTGAGTGAGTGTGTAATGCACATTAATATCGAATGCACTTTATTTTGGGAATGACGTATATCCAAAGGGAATTATAGATGACAAATGCAGGATGAGAACCAATGTCGTTGCTGGGACTAATCCACTTTGCAAATGAAATTAACTTTTTGAATAAAGTGTAAGTAAAAGGTGACTTCAAAATGAATCCTTATTTCTCTATGGACAGTGTTATTTCCAAGCATATGCATAAATTGTGAGTGAACTGAACAAAACAAGAGGTTAAGACTGAATGATATAATGATTAATAACAGAGCACGTGGATCATTTTGGTCCCTTGTCCGAGTTACTTCAGGCCCTCGTCATAGCTTGACGAAAATTCCACAAATTTTGGTACTTTTTATATAGGTTCAACAATTGGCAAGTTCAGTGTGTACACACACACACACAGTATATATATATATATATATATATATATATATATATATATATATATATATATATATATATATATATATATATATATATATATTCCATACCTGATGCTGTATTCTGACTACAATCTAAGAACCTACACTTTACATGTAATAAAAAGGTAAAATTCTCAGCGAAATGAAAGTCAAAAATATATCATAACATATCGTCAGCTAATGAAAGGAGAAATAAGTATCCATTTCAAGGTCGTTCTGGATCGTTCTGGAAGAAAGAAAAAATAGCGGTTTATTCTCCGCAAATGAGGAAACTTTGATTTCACAATCTTAATGATACAAATCTCACGTCAAGAGAAAGCTGCAGTTTATCGGTATAAAGGTTTATAACGCACAGTCCTGACACTTCACTCTTTTTAAATTTATTAGTCGCCATGAGATATGTACTTACGTCATTCTTTCACCCTCACAATCTGCTCGAATTTCAGTGATTTTTTCAAAGGTCCTCAAAAAAATAGTGCATGAAGCCAAATAGAAACAAATATAAATAATTCATCTTCCAAACTTATATTTTCTTTCGTTATTGATGATTAAATGACTTCCCAAAACAAGACTGTCTTGAACAAAAGGCCCTATGACACCGTAACAGATTTATTTATTTACCATTAAAACTGGATCGCATAAACATACGGTGATCATATTTCATTAAAAAAAATCCCATTTCATTATTCTGATCATTAAAATATTAGATGTTAGACACAAGAACCCATAACTGAATAAAGATAAACTTCTACTCTAGAGCTTTTTCTTCCATACTAAAAAACATTTAATGGAGAAAACTATACTAGAAAAATAAACAAATGACAAAAGATTTATTGGATGCGTGGCCCGCCTCGCACCTACCACCTAATAATGACGGCAGGGCGTCTAAAATATCTCAAACCTCACAATGGTCTTGTGTCTCTTCGTTTCCTTTCTCATTGTTATTTGACCGATCATTGTGAACTAATAGAGGATTCATGAGCGAGAGACCCGGTGGCATTTTTTATTTTTTGTGTGTGTCCTGGGGGCAATCTGTCTTGCTACTTTTCTGCTCGCGAGCGTCTCTCTCTCTCTCTCTCTCTCTCTCTCTCTCTCTCTCTCTCTCTCTCTCTCTCTCTCACACACACACATCCTAGATGAGGTAATTGTAGTTGATGTTTTTGCTACCGTTGTTGTTGTTGTTGTTGTTGTTGTTGTTGTTGCTATGGCCTTGTAAAGTTATTATGGGAATCATCTCCTCGGTACCATGTTTCGCTTCTCCGTGGGTTTAGGTTTGGTCGGTAATGGGGGGGGGTTAAACTGAATCGTGTTACATTACATAAGAATTTTATTTATTCGCGTGTTGTGCTGTCTCCATTTCAGGTATTGGGTGCATTAATTACTAATTAATTCATTCACATACACAATAGTCAACACACAAATACATACATACATACACACACACACACACACACACACACACACACACATATATATATATATATATATATATATATATATATATATATATATATATATATATATATATATATATATATATATATATATATATATAAAATATCATGACCACAGAGGAAAATTAAATATTGGATGTGGGTCATGGCCGGTTTCAGCCTCATTTCAGAGCCATAACAAAGGACTGATACACAGTGGTAGATATTCACAATATATATGCTAGGGGGGACAGTACGAACAAACATACAGACCGTTGGAAACCAAATATCCACACCTGACAGGTGCCATGGAAAGGGCCCTTCATTCATTTGTTCCTTGAGTCAGGTACTGTGTTTACAAGTCTGATTATCTTTCATCCATACACATCAACTACCTTCCTTTAAATTCAAACAATTTACATATTTCTTTTCATATCAATGGATCCATCAGCAGTGAATAGACCTACACACTGCATCATTCACCTGTATCCTTCCCTGTACCTCTTTTAAGCAGTCTGTCCAGCCCCTCATGTCTTGCCCTCCTCCCTCTTGGTACTTCCAAACAGGACCATCTTTTCACCAGCCAATTATTCTCCATTCCCTCCACATGAATGAACCATCTGAACACTATGATCCATCCTTTCACCTGCTAAATTTTTTTTAATGCTTTATTAATAGCTGTTCACATTTCTTACTCTTTCAGTTCTTCTTGTGCCATATAATCTACACAAACAATTCATCTCCACAGTTTCAGCGCTTTGCTGATTTACACTCAACGTCTGCACTTTTCTGCAGTGGATCAGATTTACTTATGCAATCCATTCATAAATTCAACGCACAAGCCTGGGCGTGTATGTGTATAGATGTGTGAGTTGTTCAAATCTATATAATCTAAATATATTATTTATAATATATATATATATATATATATATATATATATATATATATATATATATATATATATATATATATATATATATATATATATATATATATATATATATATATATGTATATATATATATATATATATATGTATATATATATATATATATATATATATATATATATATATATATATATATATATATATATATATATATATATATATATATATATATCATGAAATTCAGAAACAATTTACATAAACTGAAAAGCACTATCCTCATTAAGACAATGTAATATTGAGCCTTTTCAGGGGGGTTGAAATGAATGGAATCTAGTGGTTACAGTGTAACTTCTAGCAGATTACATAACAATGTTGATGAAGTTTTCCTCCAAAAGTAAACATTGAATCTGTATTTGGGAATGAAATGAAGGCTGCCCTCCCGTCAGGATTCGTACTCATGTCAAGTGGAATGCTTGTTTGTCTCTCTGTCAGCTATGTGATACTTGAACTTAAATGTAATCATTCTCACTCTGATAACAGGACGATTAATTTTTTTAGCTTTTGGTGTGTATATGTGGAAACTACTAGTCAAATATGATTTACATTCCTAACTTTTCGATTTCTACAATATTCCGGATACATTTTGCAATAATTACATTGAATGACCTACTTCCACACCACGAGAGAGAGAGAGAGAGAGAGAGAGAGAGAGAGAGAGAGAGAGAGAGAGAGAGAGAGAGAGAGAGAGATATTAGTAAAACGAGAGAGCGCATGAGCTTCTGCTGTATTCATTTAAAGGTATAACATGGAAATGTTATTAAAAGTCTTCGGTAAGAACACATTTTTCCTCCATATCTAGTTATCCACTGTGGAGGTTATCCTGTCTTATCTATATATTGTTCAAGATAAGCTTTGTCTTTCCTCTTTGGAGGGGGTGGCCTCCGAAGAGTAGAGCATCCCGGTTCTCAGAAAGTCCTTTTCTTGACCCAATGTGACGCTGGTACCCATTAGCAAATGGGTCGAGTGGTGACCTCAGGATGAGGTCGAACCACGGACCTTGGTAAATCTGACTTATTGCTGCATTTGTATATCTATCTATCTATCTATCTAGCGAGAGAGAGAGAGAGAGAGAGAGAGAGAGAGAGAGAGAGAGAGAGAGAGAGAGAGAGAGAGAGAGAAGGCTTAAAACGTTCTAACATTCAACAGTATGAGATTTATAAGAAGCTCGGGTAATAAAACAACTTCTATGCAGTTAAAATTTACATATCTGGAAATTGTATCTTTTTATGATACCGGGGACATGGAACAAACGACTTACCCCTCTATTAAAATAAAAGGTTTCCCTCAAAGAACTGAAAATTAAAATCTAAAATGACCCGACATGTACGGCAAGGACCACAGCCTCATTTCCAGAATGGAAAGATAAAAGACGAACGGAGGAGATTAAAGTAGAGCCTTGAAGGGGCTCGGGAAGTAGAGCAAAAGTCGACTCCAGACGTCACGTCTTCCCGTTATCTCA
>NC_089752.1:91636547-91679047 GCF_040412425.1 Macrobrachium rosenbergii
TAAATATACGTAATCTTAAACTTACCCTACAGTGTTTGCTTACAATTGCCTTGTGGGTAGAGCCATCGGCTCAGTTATATTCCCCCTATTCTTTGTTTTTTACTATTTCCGGAATCAACAGCAGTCAGACAATATACGAATATTGAGGTTAGTAACGAAATCGTTCATTTAGAGTCGATAACTGGCTCATGACAAGCATTTCCTCAGGTTAAATCGTAAATAAATAAATAAATATATATATATATATATATATATATATATATATATATATATATATATATATATATATATATATATATATATATATATATATATAAACGAACTGAGAATTATTCAACTAACTTCCCACTCAAATCGAATGAAAATTTCTGAAATTAACTAAAACTAAAGGAAATATAAAGAAATATAAAAGTTAAAAAGGAATTATAATATTACAACATGCATAAGTTAAAATATGGAGAGATATGAATGAGCGCATAGAAATTCACGCGGGTACAGGTTAAATTCAAGCAGGCAAAATCTAATGTTAATCTAACTTCACTGTTGGGGTTTCATAAACGCAGTTTCCCATACGAGCAGTTTGCTGTGTATTTATATTAAGAAAATTCAATGAATGGCTGGTATGTTCCAATCAAGGGAAATTAAGTAATGCGGGCTTCTGCTTAAAATGACAAGTCATTTCAATTTGACAGCAATAAATGTTATGGGCACCTTACCCTTCATGTGTGACGACCCTAAATTCTCGCAATGATTGCTTTGGTTCTAAGTATTCAGTTACAATACCTCAAAGGTTTTGTCCTTTCGACCATATTTTTAATCTCATTGTTGGCTATATGGCATCGAGTAACTGACTGGCGCATAATTAGGATATCTAATTTCGAGTAAAAATCATGTCTCTCTTTATTTTATATTCATATATTCTTTGAGTTATTTTCGAAATATTAAGGTACTCCCTAAATTCTAGATTTGAAATTATAATTTTTTTTTTATTTGTATTCAAGTTCTTAAATTGCTGAATATTCTGTTACCTTAACAATTTAAAAAAGTACCGATCCGACATTGGAATAGATGTAGCCTTTTAACATATTCTCGAAGAGCTCTGATCATTTTCCCAAAAATATATATGTAAAAAAATCACAAAGCATTTCCTGTAAGTCATAATATCATAGTAGGTCAGCACACGTCACACGTCATAAAGATGTCTGTCTAACGACTTTCCTACATCATTCATTATTGAATTGATTATTGTAATATAAAGAAAACTCGAAGCTACAAAAATGATTTCAGTTCATTTTATGTAAATAAAAAAAAAGAGGAAAATTTAAGGAAATGAGCACTGTCACAAATATTTTACGCATTCATTACATGAGCTCATTCCATTCATAATTTTATTTCCCCCACACAACCAAGCGATCAGAATCATGCGTATTCCAATTACTTCCTTTCATAATCCTATTCCCGCCCCTTCCTGCTTTGTCGTCTATTTCTTGAGTGTATAGGATTAGCGCACATTATTACGAAAACATAATAATGTACACGGTCAGGGGAACCGGCTGTTGTAAAAATGCCTACTAATGACAGCAATAACATGGCTGTTAATACAAAGCAGTTTAGTGAATGAGAAAGATTCTAATTTTCCATTTTCTCGATTGAAGCGACGTAAGAACATTTATGGGCTCAGAGCACAGAGCTGGACAAAGCAGTTTGGTGATTATACCATATTATTATTATAAATATAAATAACTCATTTACTATGTGGTATTTTGATCACGTTCGCTGGGTACAGAGTTGTTTTCACTTTCAGCATTTTATGATTCGATTACATAAAGCTGTATGGTTAGAATAGAAGAGAATATAGAATTTAGGCTAAAGGCCAAGCGATGGGACCTATGAGGTCATTCAGCGCTGAAAGGGAAATTGACTGTAAGAAGGTCTGAAAGGTGTAACAGGAGGAAAACCTCGCAGTTGTGCTTAGAAACAATTGTTAGAGAGGGCGGAAAGTCAGATGGAAGGAAGAGAATATGAATGAAGGTACAGTAAAAGGAATGAAAGAGGTTGGAGCTAGGGGCCGAAGGGAGGCTGCAAAGACCCTTCAGTAATGCTTAGAGTGTACCACGTGAGGTGCACTGACGGCACTATCCCCAATTACGGGAATAAAGCTGCATGAACTAATGGCCTTCTAGTTAGAACACAAAGACACGCGATAAAATTTTATAGATTATTATTATTATTATTATTATTATTATTATTATTATTATTATTATTATTATTATTATTGAAACAAGACGACCCTGTAACGAGGCTATAATATCGAGAATTAAAAGCCACAGTAATGTTAAAAATATTTATGTACAAAGTTAAAAACGAAAAGGAGAGACTTTCAGATACTATCCCACAGGACTGAAGAGGGATACGGACTACTATCCGAAAGTCTCTCCTTTTCGTTTTTAACTTTGTTCATAAATATTTTTAACACTGCTGTGGCTTTTAATTCTTCTTCTTCTTCTTCTTCTTCTTCTTCTTCTTCTTCTTCTTCTTCTTCTTCTTCTTCTTCTTCTTCTTCTTTTTATTATTATTATTATTATTATTATTATTATTATTATTATTATTATTATTATTTCAAACAGTATGACAAACCACTTGTCTACCATGAAAGCCTTCTCCCTTGCTATCCTGACACTTTCAATATTCATCATCCCCGTAAGTGAGCTTTATGGTAACGACTACAGAAAACAAGTCTAGGGAGGGGAAATGACTATCAGGTGGACTCATTACGCTTGAGGTAATGAGGCTGAAAACATGTCACACATGCTCGTCATTCATATGAAAAGTAATGAGCCTGAAACTTTGGGGGGGAAGAAGACATACCACAAAAATAGAGCAGTATGAAACACAACACGCTTACTTTAATTCCCCTTCGTCTGTTGAGGTACTGGCAATAATTGCTCCTCATTACTTCAAATGTAATGATTTAATTCCTAGCAGAGTTCCTCGTTGGGCGAGTCGGTAGAGTTGTGGGCTAGCACTCGCTAGGTCCGAGTTCGAGTCTCCGACCGACTAATGAAGAATTAGAGGAATTTATTTCTGGTGATAGAAATTCATTTCTCGCTATAATGTGGTTTGGATTTCCACAATAAGCTGTAGGTCCCGCTGCTAAGTAACCAATTGGTTCTTAGCCACGTAAATTAAGTGTAATCCCTTCGGGCCAGCCCTAGGAAAGCTGTTAATCAGCTCAGTGGTCTGGTTAAACTAAGGTATACTTAACTTTTTTTCATTCCTAGCAGGGATAATCACTATTGTACATAGTTATTATTACTATTCAAAACATGAACCTATTCGTATGGAACAGGCCCACAGGGGCCACTGACTTGAAATTAAAGCTTCCAAAGAATATGGTGTTCAAAGGATGAAATATCAATCTCTATTATGAATTTCCTGTGTTTTTTGTTATCTTTTTACATTTGCTTCCGGTAAACAAATTGTAATTACCCTATATGTTTATTGTACTTGCACTTTTATGATATATTGTATAATTGTGCACATTTTCCCCCAGGGTGTATAATACAGAATATCTTGCATAATTCAAGACATTTTTCTTTGTTTTATTACAATTTATGTATTTACATATTTATTTTATTTTTATTTCATCGTTTTTACAGGAAAATAACTATCATATTTAGAGCGGATCAATTGCCATAATCTTCATGGGGTTTATTGGCATAAAAAAATACATCACATTATTTGACTAATCACTGCACGGATATTTCATCCTTCCTTAATCACACTCTCAAAGTCTTTCACAATTCTGGTGATACAGTTTCATTTCTTACCGATGTTCAATAGCATACATGCTCCGCAGGTGTACTTACCTGTTCCTCTGAATGTAGATCAAATTATATCCCTTGCGGTTATACAATTGAGATTTTCCTCTTTTATTGTTAAAGACGTAATTATCACTTCATAACTCTACTTATACAATAATCTTAATCAATTTGTTGTTATCTGCATTGTTTATTCAAGATAGTCGAAATTTCGAAAGGAAACTGCATGGGGGGCAGCAGGGAGGTGGGAAAGAAATCTTGCTTACCCTTCACTCTTTCCCAAATGAAACTGAGGCTCGGACAGGTTACCGGCCCTTTTTCTTCTTTTCAATTAGTACTAACACCAGAAAATCAGTCGTTAAGTACCGCAAATGGAACTTGAAACTCAATGGCAGCAGCCTCAAGGCAATTTCCGTTTTCCACGGCTAAGTATAATTTGCCTCGAGTTTTCACGAATAAGCAGCACAGTTCAGCCCGAGTGTTTCGAATTGAAATTCCCTCCTCGCCGGAAATGTTTTTCGAAATGAGTTCAGTGATACCAACAGTTATTACTGTCCTTGATACAATATTATTTTTTGTGGGGACGGGGGATTGTTTTCACTGCTATTCATGATAAAAGAAAGGAAAATTAAATCCTTTAGTGTGCGTTTAGTAATCAGCAAAATCGAAATGGGAAGGCAATATAAATCTTTCGGCATTTGTGCAGCAATTTCAAATAACTCCATATGAATAACAGCAGTCTGCAGGTGAGATACAAATTAGAGGTATTTACACTGCTTTTGTAACCGTTCCGTATCTTTCCTAGATAATGACCCCTACGAGTTTTAACCCGGTAAGTATACACCTTTGCGGCGTGTTCAGTACAAGCCCGTTGGGGACTACCGTAAAAGCATAAACAAAAGACTGTAAATATCATAAAGATAATGACCCCCAAGAAATATTAGCCCTAGATAAAGGCCCCGAAAACTCTCGGGGTCACTATCTAGGAAAGATCCAAAGTTCTTTTTAAGAATTGTCTTCATTTAAGTTCCGATAAGGGATTTAGAATATGATTGCACTTAGTCCCTAAAGCAAAACTCTATGACGATTTAGCTCATTATGAACAACGCCCCTCTGTATTTTGAGCCCGTTTCGTTCATACCGGTATAACATAAACTCCTTCCTTTGCAAAATCAAAGCGGCAGAAGGAAGGAAAGATAAAATTATTCTCTCTCTCTCTCTCTCTCTCCCGTAGAGGGATAGTGCCGTCCGTGCACCTCATGTGGTGCACTGCAGGCATTGCTTAAGGTTCTTTGCAGCGTGCCTTCGGCCCCTAGCTGCAACTCCTTTCGTTCCTTTTCCTGTACCTCCCTTCATATTATCTTTCTTCCATCTTACTTTCCACCCTCTCCTAACACTGGATTCATAGTGCAACTGCTTTGAGGTTTTACTCCCGATACACCTTTCAAGCCTTCTACTGTCAATTTCTGTATCAGCGCTGAATGACCTCATAGGTTCCAGTGTTTGGCCTTTGGCCTAAATTGTATATTCAATTCAATTCTCTCTCTCTCTCTAGTTATGATAGTGCCCTAAATTATGATTGATTAATGAATGAGCAGGAAATTGTAGAAAAAAAAACAGATATTAATCTTATCAAACTTAGCCTATAAGACGACAAAGTTGAGTTATCTTAGTTTAACCAGACCATTGAGCTGATTAACAGCTCTCCTAGAGAGGGCTGGCCCGAATGATTAGGTTTATTTTACGTGGCTAAGAACCAACTGGTTACCTAGCAACGGGACCTACAGCTTATTGTGGGAACCGAACCACATTATGACGAGAAATAAGACAGAAGGATATAAAGGTGAAGTAAATACACTGATACAGTAATAACTTACGAGCTCTTTCAAAATATCTCCAGAATTCAATATGATCTAAGAGTATTCTTAACATGTTGAAAGAATATAAACAAATTAATTAATTTAAAAATCTTACTTGTCTCTTTAAAGGGACTTGAGATTCTGTACACTGAAAATCCGTTAATATTAGAGTCCTTATTTCTGGGGATTTTTTTTTTTTTTTTTGCGTTTCCGTGTTTACATCTTTTACTTTGTGGGGATATTTTCCAATAATTCCTGTTTCTTTTTTAAACCCTAACTAATCACAGAAGCAAAGAAGTAAATATACGATTTTTCCTGCAAGTATGGTGAATGCAGAGCAAAATATTAACAAAAATAAGGGGCACCCCACATTTGAGGCAGGGGAAAGAGAGATAAAATTATACAGTAGGTCCTTTAGATAAAAAAAAAAATCTGCTGAAGTTTATACTCGACTGATATTTTAGGAAGCTCAGTCTAATGCCGCCGTTTTGATGTTACTGATCCACCACAGTGAGCTTCCAAAAATATCAATCAAGTGTACAGTTCAGTCAAGTTTTATTTATCTAAAGGGGTCCTCAAATATATATATATATATATATATATATATATATATATATATATATATATATATATATATATATATATATATATATTTATATATATATATATATATATATAAATATATATATATATATATAATATATTATCTAAATATGGGGCTGCAAATATATAATGTATTGTCTAAATGTGGGGCTGCAAACCAAAGGATTGAAACGTGAAATACTGAAACATGAATACGATCATTCCAGTTATCCGTCGTAAGCGCATAATGGTAACCTTGCACATAAATTCGAAAGAAATGAACTGTACTATTACATTTGAATTCTAAAAAATAAACATGTTATGGAAATACTAAAACTACTTTGTTCCAAATGTATTTAAACAAGATGGCAAAAGTTAACCAACTTTTAAACCCGTCTTCAGTAATTTTCCACTCACCTTTGTCGGTTTGTTAAAATAAAAAAAAAAAAAAAATACAAACAACGACTACTTGCAAAAGAAGCAAATCAAGAATCATCGTTTTTTGTAATTTTGATTTCTTTGGTCAAAAGGACTAGGCATTGTAAAAGAAAATAGGTTAATCAGTGTGGTAATTGCTACTTATGGTAAGTATTCCAAAACTGCCGGATTTTGAATTTAAATTTCAAAACGGAAAATAGACAGAGCAACATCTTTGAAAACTAACTTTTTTTTTTTAAGTTCCATGACTTTCCAATGTAAGTTACGGCATCACGATGGGTTACATATAATAAAAAAAATCTAATACTTTACCGCCTCTAAAATATAAATCACATAAAAACTAAGTTATGGAGAAATAGGGGATTACATCAGAAATGAACAAAAAAAAAAAACATCGATGACTACTCTAAGCCAACTAGGCTACAAATATGAACGAGTGAAATAATGTAAAAATAAGAGAAGGTGAATTTGGAAAAAAATTGACTGTTTTTCTACACTTTTATACAATGCATTGTTAAGCCTCTAATTCTAAGAAATTTTTATTCTTATTAAATACGAAACTGACTAGAAAGTTAGATTAGCAGAGATGTTTACGAAATACAAAACTCATAATATGGAATTCATGAGAAGCTGATATTACACGTCTACGGTCTCCATACAAAATGAGTTTTTCGTTTTCTCTTGCAAGTGAATATTTGAGAAGAAAACGTTTATTCCAAGCGTAGAAATACCGTTTTCTGTAACCAATGCTTTCTGACTGGAAGAAAATGGATAAAATAAGCATCAGGGTAACAATTATAAAAGAGAAGCGACCCCCTAATATTACTGGGCATGAGAAGTTTGATCCATTTGTATTAAATTAACAATAAGCACGACATTTTCACAGCCTTTATAAATTATGTCGTAAATAAAACGTTTTCTTATAATAACTTATCACTTATTTTTCAAAAGAAGTGCTCAAGCACGAGTTCTTTTGTGTTTGTTCAGTCAAATTCACCATTCCCATTCTATTTCAATAAACTAATTTTAATGAAGACATGAAAGAGATGGAGAGAAAATATTCATAATTTTAAGATGGGCGTCCGATCAGTTTTTATAGTAGAGAGACTAGATAAATGTATCACGGTCAGTAACTGCTGCAGTGTCGGGTCTGTGGTGGGGTTGGGGAACCAGGCTACAGTTCACCTAAACACCTTCAGGTGGTCGGGAACTGAAACCAAGCAACTTTAAATTTTAAATGGAAATACCATCCTATGAGTAACGGAAACAGATTGACGTTCTGGGGGCAAGGATTCTTTAGGAGGGCGGCATCCGAGAATCATTTCTCTGAATGACTGTTACTGTATTTGTAGAGCCTGTGTCATTTTAAGAAGACCAAAGTGTTTGGTATAAGACTGTGGACTATATCCTGGGAATTTTAAAAGCAAATTGTGATCCTGACTGAGCTATTGATGTCATAAATTTCTTAAGCCTTTCTAGAAAAAAAAAAAATGACAGTTTTCATTTCTTCGATGTCCTGAATGTTAGAGACGGAAATTATTTCAATTTTCCATATTCAGGAAGAATAATGAAAATTCAAGCTATGTACATATCTGTCTCAGGGGTGGAGCCAGACATTATGGACATCCGGGGCTTAGCCCTGAAGGGGGTCTGGGGGTTCTCCCGAGAAAATTTTGAATTTCTTAGGGTGGCCTCTTGGATATTGGCAAATCCTAAATCCCTTATGATTCATAGCCTAGATTTTCAGTTGCAGGGCCTGCACAAGACAATACAACTTAACGGAAAGAAACGATAACCACTTAACTATAGACTTCTCGAGATTTTTATGTAAACTATAATGGCAAAATTGAGACTTACAAATGTGAGACTAACTTTCAGTAGATTCAAAGCAGGATTGCAGAGATGGATTGTTTGTTTGTTTGTCTGCTTTTTTGTTTTTTTGGAAGTGATATGCTCACTGTGCTTAGCCAACAATAGATCCATGATTTTGTAGTTAGGCATTATTCATGCTGTTGCATGTCCTTTCCACTAGATGGCAATGAAAGCTCGAGAATGGAGACCACTGTTAGCTAATGTACTAGAACACCTTCATATTTATTTTTCACCATCCCAATTTCATCGATGCACCTTCATCCATCAAATGATCTCTTCTTAACCATGTCTTGTCATGTTAATTGGGATTTTTCTTTTCTTTTTTCTTTTTTTTAAGGAAGAGACTGGGAGGTTTCCTTCCTACAAGGCAGCTAATGGAATGAAAAAATATTATAAATGCAAAAGTATTGTAAAACAGGATTCTCATTCGTTAGTTCAGTGTTCTCAAATTTTTTGGTATCGTTACCCCGGGGGCAGTGGTGTGATAGATCACCATTACCCCTACCCCATTTCTTTTCAGTCATGTGAAGTAATAATATAAAGGAAATAAAAATATTGGAATACTTAATTTCTAATGCATTTTTTTACGTAAAAAATTAATTCTACTTTTACTCAAGTCTTAAGAAATAAAGAATTTAGATTTTAGGCATAATTCCTTTGGCAAGAAATTAAAATTAAAGCACTGTTACTTTTATTACAAATTGGAATTAAAGCATTATTTCTTTGGTAAATAATAGAAAATAAATTTACTATTGTTGCATTAATAATGGGAAACGTGGTATTGTCTGTCCTTTACTAAAATATCAATGAGAGGGTCTGTAGAGGGCAGTGCATGTCGCATATCTGCATTTGTTTATTACTGTCATTTATAAATTTACTAAATTTTACTCCAAAAAACTATTACTTTTTGAAAGTGCCTCGTTATCCCCCCCCAACAAAAAGGGCTTCATTACCCGCACGGGGGTTAATTACCCCAGTTTGAGAACCACTGCCTTAGTTGGTACATCTCAGCATTGTAAATGAAAACAAATTGAATGAATGAATGAATAAAATATTGAATGAATTATGATGACAAACTAAAAAAGCAAACGTATCAAGTGTAAGCAGCAAAAGAAGTGTACAACGAAAAGAAAGACCTGACGTTAGACTAAATTAAATTTGATTCGGGATTCACTTTGCCTAGATTTGACAGGATCGAAAAATCACAGGCTAGCCTAATCCCCTAACTCTCTAACAGCTAACACAGCCAAAATGCAGTTAGATTTAAAGGGCCTAGAAAGGTTCAGTCTTGAGGGGGATCCAGTGGCTACCATGGAAAAAGTGGATAGGCAGCTTCAAGATTTGCTTAACAGAGCTATGGAAGCTGCAAGATGCTCCTCAGGCCAACAGATGCTTTGAACGCCATTGGTTCAAATAAGCACCAGGTGAGACAACAGACTCTTTATAACTAGTTTAAAGAAATTGGCTGTTACATATGAATTTGTCGCACTGAAATATACGCTGATGGATCAAATAACGCGCAGGAGCTAATAGAAAAACGGCTACAAGAGAAAAGACTGTCCTTCAGTAAATAGCATGAACTCTGGAAATGGCTAATTATCAATCAAATGTCACAGTAGGTAAGACTAATAATAGCAAGCAGTACCCAGGTAAGTCAAGTAGCAAATATACAAAAGGGTTACCAACATGCAAAGAAAAGGCAAACCCATTAGACAAGTAAACCCAGGCCTGGTGTATCCAAGTATCAAAAACATAAGCCTAATTCCAGTGCACAGAGATATCAGTCACACAGGCATACAGAAGCCCAAGAATAGATTTAGTAAATCATGCTATAGATGTGGTCGAGAGGATCACCATAGCAATGATTGGGATAAGTGCCCTGCATCAGGCAAGACATGTAGTAACTGCAGCAACCATGGTCATTTCTCAAGCTAATGTAGATTTCCTAATCGAAAGACCACTAAACAGATCAATAAAGCCTTAAATTCACGTGTTGGCCATATGAAGGCAATCTACATAAGGCGATGGAATTAGGATCCGAATATGCATTTCACATAAATTCTGTGAACAAACATGCAAAGAACATCTTATGGTTCCAACAGAAATAAATGGGAAACTCACACCTATGCAGACAGACACAGCTGCAGATGTTACAATTCTTTCTGAAAGAGTTGCAAAAACGATACCTGATTTGGTGACCAATCCTTCAGATAAGGTACTTCAGTGGCGGTACAGTACTCGTATAATGATTAGGAAATACGCAGGCACCAATGACTGCAGTCAAAGGAAAGGGACAAACCTTATTGAGCCTAGATTGGTTAAGCGTATAAAATTAGAATTACCCAGTATTTTAAGGGTTACAGGTACAAAACAGGGGCAAACAGAGGGGATTTTAGTAACTAACCTCTTATCAGATTTCAAAGAAGTCTTTGAAGACAGCGTAAGCACAAGCACAGTAAAGGATGCGCAAGAAGTCCTATAGTTTTATCCTGCTACTAGAATTTTTGCTCCAATACCAGTTCCCTACGCACTGAAAACTGCTGTGGAAACTGAAATTAGGTTAGAAAAAGAAGGTTCATGGGAGAAAGTTGATGACTTAAAGTGGGCTACACCACTGGTCGTTAAGGAAAACGGTCAAGTTAGGTTATGCGGAGATTACAAGGCAACACCACATCCCTGCCTAATCCCACAAACACCTCTGCAACTTTATCACGATGTGCTGTATTTCAAAACTGGATCCCAGACAGGCATTTCACCAGTTCTCCATGGATGAAAACTAAGAGAAATTTTGTGCCGTCAACATGCATTTAGTGCTATATCATCCAAAAAAAGACCACCATATAGCGCAGCTAGCCGTCCAGCAATATGGCAACAAGCAATGGAAAAAAATATTTGTAGTTATACCTGAATTATTCATCTTCATTGATGACATTAATTTCCGGAAAAAAAGGAAAGAGTACAGAGAAAAATTATGTGCAGTTCTCAAGAGAACCCTACGGCATTTCCCTCTAGAGTATTAAACAAGGCAGAGAGAAATTACTCACAAATTGAAAAGGAAGCTTAGCCTTAGTATATGAAGTAAAGAAGTTCCATATGCATCTCTATGGTAGGAAAAAGTTCACATTAGTCAAAGACCACAAACCCTACCTGGCAATTTCCGGTCCAAAAGCAAGTTTACCTACATTAGTAGCAGCACGATTAGATGCATGTAGTAAATGACCAGAAGTTATACCAATGCAACCAACATCATCAATTATAACCACAAAAACACTTTGTCTATTTTTCCAACACACGGTCTGCCAGAAAGAATAGTGACAGACAGTGGTCCACAGTTCACTTCACAAGAGTTCCAGAGGCCTTTCATTCCTCACATCATTGGACTGTGGAACAGTCTCCCTGAGGATGTTGTGAAATTGGAATTTCAAAATTTCAAGCGAAGATGCATTGCATTACTACCCTGATACAATTCCCCCTAAATCTTAATAATTTCCTCACATTTTATCTGTTAATCTGTCAATTATTTTTTTTTCTTTTTTAATAAGATCACTTGCCCTTTCTGTATTTCCCATTACTTCTGGTACATCTTCCTAATGAAACCATATTCTTTGGAAACTTGAATTTCACGTCAATGGTCCCTGTGGGATCTTTCCATATTAATAGGGTTCATTTTCTGAATAACAAAAATATTAATTGCAAATTTAAATGGTATACAACATACATTGTCAGCAATATACGATTCAGCAACGAATGAGGAAGTAGAAATATTTGTTCAAACTTTCAAACACAATATGATGTGGAGACAAGCAAATCCTGGTGACGTAGTTTCCCACATAGCAACAAAGGTCCTGTTATCCTATAGAACAACCATACATAGTACTACAGGCGTAACACCATCAACCTTGTTGATGGGGAGGAGCAGAGGCGTAACTAGGGGAGAGGGGGCACGTGCCCCGGGCGCCGAGCTTAGGGGGCCGCCAAAATGAGCCTGGGGAACAATTTATGCGCTGTAAGCGGAAAAAAGTATTTTTATCACTATCATATGTTGCCTTCCGCTGAGCAACGAGAAAAGAATGTGCAGAGAACGCGTGGAGAGGTTCAGTTGTTATGGATGACAAGAACGCAGAGAGTAACACGTTCAGAGACCACCAAGAACGTCCAGGAGACAGACCGCTCCAAGAGAAAAAGGGAGTGAACGAGAATGGGAAGCGTTAATTTGCTCCAGATTTACAGATCCACAGCCAGTCACTCTCTGCCGCTGGATGAGTGCTCTCAGCCAAAGCTCACTGTTCATGCATTGACCGAAATCGGCTCGGCGTATGAGGTCGCACCATGATTTCTTCCTTGTTCTCACTACCCTGGCGCTTCCTTCAAACACATCACGAAATTGCCGCGACGCCGTCACGGCGCTTATGAGACATTCCCCGGAGCGTGGAGAGAGCAGCCTAGCAGGCCAGGACTTCAATCGACAGCGCATTAGCGCTGAATGGTCGAGCCCGGCGACATCGCCGAAAATTTCAGCCGGGTGCCACCGAGAGCTTCCCGCGCCACGCCTTCCGCCCTTCGCCACCATGGTGAAAGCCTCACCAACACCACCTAGCGTCGGTCAAGACACCACCGTTAGCGATCGTTCTCCCGGCAGCCCGAACCAAAAGAACCGGCAAAGTCTTAACTTCAGCCATTGCAAGAAAACAAGAGCTCAGTTGAAACCGCCTCTTTCGAAATCGGCTGAAGGTCTTCGCTGCTTCACAGCGCGAAAGATGAAGCTGTATTTGCACGCGCGCGTAGCGCCATTTTCCGCGATGGGCAAAATGCCACGCAGGCCCATCGCCGCTGTCGTTGCATCCTCAGCAGCCTTCGGCGCGTTCCTCCACGCGGCGAAGCTCGCCGCCGAAAGTCACAGATTTCAGACTCGGCGCCATCTTCCGACCGAAAGCCTCACGAGTTGAGTCAGTCAATAGACGAAAATTGAACACATCGAGGGAATAAATCATTTTTGCCAGTTCACTGGAGAGTCAGCAGACTACCAACTGGTACTTACCCAGTAGCAGTCATTGCCATGACGCATTCCGGGAGCATTAGACCTTTCAGTTCACCGAACACGACATTTAGTTCATTTCGTAGTAATTTCGCTTCTTCCTCGTCACGGTTCGCGTCAGACAGCGTTACCTGATAATACAGTAATTTTTCGACGACCATCCACTTAGTGTTTATTCACTCAGTGCCGCGTTGTAATCAGTATCCTTCAGATGCCTTGCCAAATGTTTGCATGTTCCGAAAGAAGCCATTGTTCACTCCACGATTTACAGTCGATATGCCACCTTCAGTTACGCCAGCGCTGACGCCGACGGATCCAACTGCACGGGGTTTGGTATCGCTGGTCAGCTGCCGTCGAGAGACGAAGCTCCGACACGCGAGTCACCTGCAAAGTCAGAAATGCGTTCTCGAGTTGAACATCGTTAGTCACATTTTCTTCGGATTTCGGCCTAGTTTACCTAGTTACCCGGTTACACTACTTGGTCGATGAACTGAAGGTCGCTGACGGAACATGGAATTGATACTTCCCGGTGCCAGCCAAAATGACGCAGGGCCCAGGTGGTACTGCTCTTTTCCGGTCGCCTTCAAAACAGACGACGTCCTATCAAGAGGCGCTCGAGCGGCGTGGGAATTTCTAGAGTTTCATCGTAAAACAATATTTGGCTCAGAAGGATGTCAGGCCCTCTCTTCTGTCTGCGCTCAGGAACGTTAGTCTACCATCTCTGATCTTCCTACTGTCTCGCCAAGAGTATGGGATAATATTTCATTAATACCGGGCAATCATTACGTCAACAGTATGATGCTGCGCCATAGCGCTTGGCATCGTGGTGCAGTAGCCCTTCCAGTTTCGCCCGGGGACGGCGAGAAGTCTCGTAATTGTAGCAAAGCGACGAGCAGCGCCTAACACAGCCCCTCAATTTTTTCAGCTTGCCAATATGTCATTTACTTTCTTTGTCATTTGTTATCTTTGTTTAACGAGTCATAAATCTCAGCCTCAGACATTTAAATGCCCTTTTTGTGTTTTCTGAGAAACCCGCTTCAGTGTGTCGGGTGCTCATTTGGCTGCCTGTAGCCTTCTCGTTATTATCCTTTCCTTCTGTTGAGCCAGCCCACTGACATCTGCTCATTGTCAACACACCACACTGAGCAGGCAGACCCCAGCAGCGCAGCTAATAAACTCATGAATATCACCACAGGTTGTCAAAACTGGTGGTTATTGGCAGCATGTTAAAATCTAAGAGCGCTCATCAATGCTAATATGGTCATATCGCGGGGCAGATGTCATTGCCAAAGGTCGCTGTTTTTTCGCTGTTACGCCTTTCTCGCGCAGAGCTGTACCAACCGCATGCATTTATCTAAAATTATAATTCGCACTTCTGAATACAATCTTTCTTCATTTCAGTTGTTACAGCTCAGCAGTGTTCCATAATCTAATACTCATTGGTTGTTCGAGTCACACATGTTGTCAGTGCACCGTCTAAAAGTACCACTTGCAAAGTGTTTATCACTATGTTCGCCAACGAAAATGTTCCACACAGTGCAATGTTCTGTTTCATACTTAGAGTAAACATTGCAAGCGTGCAGAATGGAGTGGTCGCAGCATTTCAGCCAGCTCATTTGAATACGATACACAACTAGGAGGTTTGCAAGGGGGAGGCAAGTTGCCAGCAAATTACTCCTCCTCTCTTCCTTAGCACAGCAGCTGGTTGTTCATTTACTGAACACCATCTGTCTATCAAACAGTGGAAAGACAGCATGTACTCCTATTTGATAGCATTTTCTTCGAGGCAAGTACTCCAGTTTGGCAGTTTCTACAGGCCAAAACCTCCGTTGCCCGCAGGGAGGTTTTGGCCTGTAAGAGAAACACCCAAGCCAGATTACTTTGGCTCTCGAAGGAAAGATCTTCATCGCAATGGGAGCGCCTTTAACTAACCCTTGTTTTGTCGATATCAGGATGGTCTATCGATCACCGCCAAGGTAAATGAACAACCAACAACAACAAAGGAGTGGGGAGGGATTTGCTAGCGAATTCTGCTAATCATAATAACCCATACAAGATATACATACCTCCTTCTCGGGTGTACATCGATATTCAAGAATGAGCGGCAATGCTTACGTTATCTTCATTCACTTAATGATCCCATCTATGACAGATATTGAGACATTACTTAATAACATTATTGGGACAATTTTCGTTAACAGAACGCAAAGTGATTTAAACATTCTTGCAAAAGAATAATTACTTTAGATTTGTCACCCACTGGTAACTTTATAATGTGACTCGAACAATTGTGAATTAATTAAGATTATAGGACTAATGATATGAGGCTATGGCCAACAAATGAAAAGAAAGGTTATTGTTCAAGAATTAAAATACACGGTTATTTAATTTTAGATAAAATGCATGTTAGTACAATCTGCCTTGAAGAGGCTGTGTAAATGAAAAACAGCGTTTATTTTTGTAAATGATATCCCCTTTTACGCGATACTGTAATGACTATACATATTCGTGATTGATAATTTATCTTCGTTTTAACGTACTTGCTTAGCCGGCCCCATACGGTGATTTTGACACAGCCGTATGTATGAGAGTATTCGCGAGGTTTTAATTCGCTAACCTTAAACTACGCTAATTTTATGCGTCTACCGCCTACTCAATGTTATGACGGGCGAGCAGACAAAAGAGATGTGGGGTAGGACAAACAGCGATCTTGGAAGGAAATGAAGGAAAAGAGAAATAATAACAAAAGGAAAATTACCAAGACATTACGAATGAAACTTGACCGAGTTATGAAAGGCGTGGACACGTCCTCAGAGCTTACAAAAGGGGCATTTAAATCAAGGGCAAGAGTTTATGACTCGCGATTCATTAAAATAAAGATAACTAAATGACTAAAGAAAGTAAATGATATTGGCAGAAGAGCTATGAAAGATTGAGGGTTTTGATGTTAGGCGGAATTTATCGTCCCAACTTATAAGCATGGCCCTGGACTATCACTTCAGTCCCAGGGCGAGGAAAGGCACCTGAAGGGCGCGACTCCTTCAGAGGTGCGACACGCACGCCCGGTGCCAAGGTATGGGCAGCAAGGGCTGCGCCACCACTCTGTTATTCTTAATGATTTATACATTGTGGGGAATGGTATCCCTGCATTTAATTGCCTCTGTGGGGATAATTTAAGGGAAAGATTAGTAGAGGATGGTAAGAGATAGCAGTTCCTGAGGAACGAAGAAGATAGAGAGGGGCCTGACATCCCCTTCTGGATTAGTGCCAAGACTCGAAAATGAAATGGTGGCACAGGTGCCAGGGAGCCGAGCTCTTTGTAAACTACCTGAAATCCCATCACCCGTGGTAATTTCTGCCTCGAGCCTTCTTGATGGGACAGTCGTCCTCGGCCGAGCGGAGGGTCTGAAGGATCGAGGGCGCAATGGAGTACCACCTGGGCCTGCTGGATGCGACAGCTGACGAGGAGTGCCCGCGGGTTCTACTCATGATCCGTCGCGTTCTTGTAGTTCATCGGCCAAGTGGAGATATGGCATGAATCCTGACTTGCAATTGAGGCCGGCGACGGGCTGAGGCAGAGAGGAGGCGGTCGGGTGGCGTGAGAGCGACTCGCAGGTAACGTTGACCAGCTCAGGCACGGTTTGCGCAGGGCCGCACCTGCAGGTGAGCTTCTCCGCGGTGGTCGGGAGGAACTGCCGCCTTCGACCGACGCTGGTAGCGGTGCCAGGCCGGGGGAAGCGAGGGGTCCTGGAGTTGGATCCCGCGGGAATGGAGATCGCGTAGCGCTTTGGCGCTGGCACTAGGCAGCGCCAGGCGCCATCAGAGGTTTCTTGGGCCTGTCGGTCAGACGGACGGTGCTTGGCCCTGCTCAGGCATGCAAGGCGGGCACCGCAGGAATTTGCATCTCCTGAAGTGAGATTCGATTGGGGCCCCGGCACTGGCACTGAGGCAGGGCCGGGCACTGGAATTGGATCGGGAACCGATCGAGGCCATCGGCATATCAGGCCAGGTGGCACTGAGGACCGTACGTCCTCCTGGTACCCAGGGGGCGCCAGTCTTGACTGAGGGAGAAGCCGGGGAGGATTACCGCGCCTCTGCCGAATGATTCGGGAATGGTATCCTCAGGATTGTCGTGGATTTCGGTGGGGGACTGAAAGTCCTGTCCCAGGATGACGTCAGCCTCTCCGGGGAGATGGCTTGCTACTGCAAGAGATTTTGCAAATTTGATTGGTGAGGTCTTATGACTTCAATTGACCGTAGGGGAGACTATTTTAAATTGACGGTATTCCTCGATCGTGACGAGTTTTCTGTCTATTGACGATAGCTCCGCAGGGAACTCTGTCCCTTCGGATGAGGAGACGCAGCGCTCGAACTAATGCAGTGACCGGCCACGGGCTCGCTACCTCGTGGAGGGGCCACGATACAGGCCCGCGGAGGGCCAATGACTGGGGATCTATGACGCCAAGGCGACGGTGGGAGTATTTGGCTTATTATTGCGTGGGCATTTTGCCCATATGATCAACACAGACCTGCAATCGCCGCGTCCACAGTTCTCACACACTCTGTGGAGGGCTTATATAGTTATTTGTCGGTTTTCCGAGAGGTTTCTGTTTCTTGTTCCGCACTGTTCGAGGAATGCCTCGTTTTCTGCAATAATGGCAAGCAGCGGTTCCAGTTCCTACTTTGTGGGAATTTGAAATCTCCGAGAGGGACGGGATTTATTTTCCGCCCCATGGATCCTTCTGAGGTGGTGAGTTTCACATTTGTTATTCGCAACACCGTGAGCAGGGGCTTTTTCCGACTATAAGGAGCGGCGAGGGCAGGAGGGTGTGGCGCAGAAATACTGACTTAAACCGCTGAGTACCCGGGCGGTGTTAGTGGCTCTTCGAATCGGCGCCATTTTGTCAACGCCTGCTCCGAATGGTACGCTCCAATCGGACCCGGGCCCGGCCTGCTTCTCTGGGCTGCTCTCCAGAACGCCTCCTCCACCGCTGGGGGGTAAATTCACAGAATTGCTTTACACTGCTTCCAGTTTCCGATCGTCATGGAAGGGATGCAGAGAGGCACCCAGGGCCTTTCCATTTCAGGAACTAGTAACAAGGAAAACTCCATGGGGAGAGATCAGAGCACTCCAGGACTCGTCAGCCCAAGCCATACTTCGGGCTCCTGGGACTGTCCATTTTGGTGCATGAACGAGTGAGCTTGGCTGAGGCACCATCCCCGCCGGCAGGGGCGAGGGGGTGGCTGGCTGTCGCTCTAGCATCTGGAGCTCAAAGGCCTGCCGCCCCGATCTTCCCATTCTGCTCTCCCTTTCTGAAGATTCTGTCTCTCTCTCTGTTGTTCTTGGGCAAATTTGCCCTCTCTCCTCTCGTTGTTCTTAAAGTACCTGTCTCTCTCTCTCTCTGCACGTTCTTTATCCTTCCTGCTCTTGGGCAATTCTTGCCCTCTCTCTCCCCTCACGCTCTCTCTCCTCTGCACGTTCTTTGCCTCTCAAGCTGCTCTTTTGGGCAACCTGTTCTCTCTCTCTTCAATGCTCTCTTGCTCTTCCGCCTTGGCATCGGGCTCCATCTGGCTTCCAAACTCCATGCTCTGTAGATCTGCCCGATAGTCCCATGTCCTTCCCAGCGGGACATGTAGAATTTGGAAATCCTCGTTTTGTTGGGCTCTAGCCATCTTGAAATAATGGGTATATGATATGTCTGGAGAAGAGTTTTTGTTAAATTGGATGTGTCTGAAAGACGGGGCTGTTCTGGCGAACGCATTCTGGCTGGCAAGGCCTCGAAGACGTAGTTGGGATTTTTGTCACGCTCGGACTTGGCCACAGAAGGGGGTGAAAAGCAGGAGGTTGTTCTAATCAGATCCAGAATGATCAGTCCCGCGATAACAGACAGAACTACACCATATAATTGTCCAAAGTAATTTAATTTTGTTCAGAGAATGAGAAATCGCGACGCATGATTTAGAATTTTTGTATGAGTCTTGAGGACTGGAATTTGAGAAATTCTCACACAAGATGGTAGAATTCCAGGGAGTTCTGAGGACTGGAATTTGAGAAATTCTTTTGCCACAGTGACGAATTTTAGGAGTTCTGAGACTGGAGTCAGGGGAATTTCGCCACGCAGCGACGTGAGAATTTTAGGAGTCTCTGAGGACTGAGTTTGAGGAATTTCGCCACGTGCGACGAGAATTTTAGGAGTTCTGAGGACTGGAATTTGAGAAATTTCGCCACGTGCGACGTAGAATTTTAGGAGTCACTTAGGACTTGAATTACGATTCGTCCTTAGACTTAAAACTGGCGGAAACCCAAAGAAAAATGTTTGATAGACAAAACAACAGAAGAGAAAAATGCCACACACGCGGGGCATGGAGGGGGGGGTAGGTCGTTTGGCCAAATCGAGGTATTTTTAGATCTGGGCAGAATGAACTCAGATATGTATAGACCGTCTGGGACCGAATCTCCAAACGTCTGAGAGGATAACAGCACAACGGCTCAGTAATTTCCCTCATAAGCGGAGCTACCGCTTCCTAACACTCCAACTCTTCGAATTTAACTACACTGAGAGAATTTTCAGCAATGCAAGCTGACTTCATTGTCCTATCGTGGGAATTTTATTCGCGCTAAATAACAGTTCGCTAATTCGAAAATAAGTAAAAGTTATCACAGAGGAATTTATTTCGCACTATTCCCCAAGCAAGAATATGGCAAAAGATTTTAACACAGAGGGAATTTCTGCACTATTCTCAAAGCAAAGGATGAAAGAAGAACTAATATTTAACTAACTATCCGACTACATTTACTAACGAATCTAATATGGTTCTTTTCAGTGATTACATGCGCCTCATTTCTAATTCCTAGAACAGTCACGATTGTAAAAAGGTTTTGCTAAGATTAACACATTACTACGTGGAATTTTCTGATCTGTGTGCTGGTTTTACACAAAAGGTTCAAATGTCTGTACCCAGCTTAGCTTTAAGGCTGATTCACAAGTTGCAAATGCAATAAAGCAAATACTTAGGAACTGCAACTGCAAAACGAGATCTATACAGGTCGCTTTACGTTTTTCCGTGGTTTTAGTTTGAAATACAGGCTCTGTGAGACAGGTATAACAATTTAAGATCACTTAGATTCTTGACTTCGTGGGTATGGGAAAAACGTAAAAAAAAAGAGAAACCAAAGGAGAATTCTCATATGAGCACAGGGCCTTTAATAATGGGAATGGAAACATTACTAAAACACGTAAGTAATATTTGAAGGAGTGTATTTACATAACTGACATTAGTACGGGAAAGAGGAACTCAGTAGCTTGAATGAAACTGAGGAATTCCAGACACAGTCCGAGAAGCTTCCACGAGGGGTCCCTCTGAAATGAGAGATATGCACATTATACGCCAGTAATGAAATAGACAAAGAGTGATGAATTCGAAGCTGCACTGAGGGTGCCAAAGGAGTAATAAAGACTTAATACTGCTGAGCTTAAGAGGCACACGGACATTAGACAAGGTGATTTCTGGCTTTCTCTTTAAGCAAATATTTCGAGACAAAAGCGTGACTGAAATGGGGCCTTCCAGGGCACTTTACTCAGCAGATTTTCCAGGCGCGAGAAGGCGGGGTCCTGGATGACTTATACTTCCGAGGGCGAGTTTCTTCCACGTGGTGAGATGCAAGGCTTCCGTAAAGGGGCGTTGGGCGATGGGGACTCCTGAAACCCGAAGCAATGGCGTGTGGGCTCGAGGAATACGGTCGAAGGGCACGAGGAAAGTATACTTGAAAGCGGCCACGGTTAGGATGCATAAGCACTGATGGGGCCAGGTAGTTAGACGCCCACAAGTTCACCCATCTTCCAGCCCAGGTAAGTCACGAGACTCGTGGGCTTTTTCTTTTATCCTCCTATGGGACAGGGGTGCCCAACACAGATGCTTTTGACTATTGTACTTAAGCGTCAGGTAGGAGGTTTTGGGCCTGTAAGAGAAAACACCTAAGCCAGATTACTTTTGCCTCTGGCGAAAGATTTTATCAAAATGTGGGGAGCGCCTTTAATCTTTTAACCTTTATTTTTAAGTCGAGCAGACAGATGGTTCATCGATCGCCGGCTGGCAGTAAATGAACAACCAACAACAACAAAAGGAGGGGGAGGTAATTTGCTGAAGAATTCTTGCTAATCATATTAATATATATATATATATATATATATATATATCGGAGGCCCAAGGTCACACCCTTTATGTTTTTGTATATATACCATTGTAACTTTCCACCTGGCTCCATTCTACTAGTGAACAGAGGCAGAAGGGGTGCCCGAAATATATGGTTTGAATGTTTAAATAGTGTTTCATGGCCTTTCTTATATTCATATTACACTGCAGTATTATAGAAATATACATTCATATATATATATGTACATATATATATATATATATATCACTAGACTCTCCCTACCAGTCCTGGCATTTCTTCCTCTTCCCATATAGCTTTTAATAAATCCAGCATCCATTTCTCCCCTCTGTACCTAGTAATTTGATCATTTCAATTTGAACTCTGATGGACCTGGTGTTTTACCTCTTCATTTTACTTAATGCTCTCTTCATTGGTCCTCCACCCTCCAGTTTCGCCCATCTCCTCTCTCATTTTCAGTATTTAAAAAGTTGTTAAAAATAATTCTCTCCATCTCTTCTTAATGTCTTCATCCCTATAAAATATGTTTCATCTTATCCTTGATGACCCCAATTTACCCAAACTTGCTCTATTTTTTCCTCATGCTTTTCTGAAATTCATAGATATCCTTTTTCCTTCTCTGTTCCTAGTCTTCATTCAACTGCTCTGGGCTGCCCTTCCAACAGTCATACTCCACCCTCCTTCTCTCATCTCTTTCCTCTTCTCTGTACTATCTCTCTGCACCCTGTGCATGCCTTACTTTCCGGACCCTAAATACTTTTGATTTTCTTTTAATTGATTCTTGCACCTCTCCATTCCACCACTACTTTTCTCCTCTCAACACTCCATATCAGCTGGTTCTTCTCACCAGTTCCTCTGCTTCCTCGACACATATTTCTCTCTCATGTCTGCCCATTTTTTCAACTCTGTTACCCTGTCCAACTTCTATGTTCCCTTTTCCTGCCATCTTCTCTCAGTCCTTCTAAATTGCTCCCTTCTCCTTAAGTTCCTTAAACTTAATTTGATCTCCTCTTTCCTTTTGCCTCTCTCTCCTCTCATTTTCAAATCCATCACCAAGCTAAAGTTGTTTAACACATGCTTCTCCTAAGATCACCTTGCAGTTCGTCTCCACATTGCTTCTTTTCTGATTCCTCTAGTTCTATACACACTATGCATCATGATGCGCGCAGTGTTGAACGGATGTGTTGAAAAAGCCTTCAACACAAAGTCGCATCTTGAACCTGTTTTGATGGGCAAACCGATTTCAAAAGCTTCCGCAGTGATGCATGAGCAGTCAGCGCAGGACGCCCATTCAGCTCCAGTAATCGATGGCTGATAACTACCACTCGGCCAAACCCCTGTCGCACAGACCAACACCTACACTTGTATTTTCCAGCTTTAAATTGGAGTGTTTGGTGGCTGGATATCAGCATATATATATATATATATATGCGGTATATTATATGACTATTTACCACATCACCGTGATTCATATACAATCAGAAAGCTACAAACGTCCTTTAATATCCAATTCGCTCTACCTCGGAAATAATATATTTCCATATATGTTACCGAAGGGGAATTTTTTAGTTGATAATAAGTCCACCGTCCCGTGGGGTCGAACCAGCGACGGACGAGGAATCAGGACTACAGGGACGCACTAACGCAGCTGGCCACAAAGAGAGAGTATGAATATCACCCCATCAACTCACCTGTCGAACTCAGGTGTTTTGCGTTTGAGACGATATCCACCCACCTCTGCCATGTTGACCGTAGCGCTTGTCGCATCGAAATATCATGACTATTTATCACATCATGATCCATGATAATAATCAGAGTTCAATCGTCCTTTAATATCCAATTCATTTACCTCGAAATAATATATTTTCATATATGTTACCAAGGAATTTTAGTTGACAAAGTTCACCGTCTGGGTCGAATCAGCGACGGATCTAGGAATCGTGACGCAGGACGCACTAACGTGCAGTCGGCCACAAGAGGTATATGAATATCATCTCCCATCAACTCACCCGCCGAACTCAGGTGTTTTGCGTTTGGAGACGAAGCATCCACCCACCTCGCCGCGGTTGACCGTGGTAGTGCGCTTGTCGCACCTAGCAATATTATGACTATTTATCACATCACCGTGATTCATATACAATCAGAAAGCTACAAAACGTCCTTAATATCCAATTAGCTCTACTGAAATAATATATGCTTTATTACTACAGGAAATATATTAAGATATCTGGTAATTGGACTGATTTGACTTTGATTTTTTCATTTACCATATAATAAAGTCGAAACTGTCAGGATCTACACCCATCTCTTCTTTTCCACTCAGGATAATGTGATATATATATATATATATATATATATATATATATATATATATATATATATGTGTGTGTGTGTGTGTGTGTGTGTGTATGTATGTATATATGTATGTATGTATGTATATATGATCTGAAAAGAAATAGAGAGTTAACATTTAACTCCTTTTTGATTTCAGCGGCTACCAACTTAAACTGAATTCGGTATAAAGAGATTTTATGGTTTATGTCGTTTTTGTATATATGTGGTATATATATATATATATATATATATATATAAACACGCACACACACACAATGAAGGCAGGGAAGCACACCAACAAGTCAAGGAAGTCATATGCAGTTGCAACGTTTTCCTAAGCCACACAGACTCTCATTATCACAACAAAGTAATAACACCTAATTAGGCACAATGAAAATTAAGTTGACAATATTAAAATAAATACATTATTTGCAATTGTAAACAAAACAGCTAAAAATATGAACTAAGGACCAACAGTTGAGTGTGGAAGCAGAGTGAACGTCTGATCATGAACGGAAAAACGTAGGTAAACAGTCTTACAAGAGATAGAGAGGCATAGACGTGGGAATGGGTGTTCAATGAAGGAACCAGTTTTTTTTATGGTAAACGATGATTCATTAATTGTTTTTCATATTTTGTGTAGTGGTGATTTAACATTTATTTATTGGCATTTTAAGCATTACTTAATAGTTCAACATTGCATACTTGATTTAATTTTCATTTACTTAGATTTTCTTCAAATCTTGAGTATTTCTCAATAAATAATTTTGCTGATTAGTTCAATCTGATAAATTAACTTTCGTAATTTAACTCAAGAATTAAATTAGATTTGTGTTATTTTCAAGTAATAGTAATTTTTCAGATTGTGAATTCTAATTATATATTTAATTGAAAAGTAAATTTTTATTTAAAAATTTTACAAGTGTTCTATTTGCTGACCGCCAATGCTAGATTTACTTAGTGCATAATGCATAGTGATAAACATGTTTTGTTCTTTAGTTTTGCTAAAGTGAATTAAGACCAGGGAAGCAGCAGTCGTTTGATGGAGTGATGCCATGTTACTTTAGTATATTTCTTGTTTTGATAAACTTAGTCTGATTTCTCACATGATAATATATTTTTTTATTGTATATGAATCACGGTGATGTGATAAATAGTCATAATATTGCTACGTGCGACAAACGCACTACACGGTCAACATGGCAGAGGTGGGTGGATATCGTCTCCAAACGCAAAACACCTGAGTTCGACGTGAGTTGATGGGAGATGATATTCACTTATACCTCTGTGGCCGACCGTTAGTGTCCGTAGTCCTGATTCTCGTCCGTCGCTGGTTCGACCTCATCGGGACGGTGGACTTATTATCAACTAAAACTTCTCGGTAACATATATGAAAATATATTATTTCCGAGGTAGAGCGAATTCGATATTAAAGGACGTTTGTAGCTTTTCTTGATTGTATATGAATCACGGTGATGTGATAAATAGTCATAATATGGCTACGCATACAAACGCACTACACGGTCAACATGGCAGAGGTGGGTGGATATCGTCTCCAAACGCAAAACACCTGAGTTCGACGGGTGAGTTGATGGGAGATGATATTCACTTATACCTCTCTTGTGGCTGACTGCGTTAGTGCGTCCCTGTAGTCCTGATTCCTCGTCCGTCGCTGGTTCGACCCCACGGGACGGTGGATTTATTATCAACTAAAAAATTCCCCTTCGGTTATTTATAAAAAGAATAGTACAGGTTAAACATAAAAATGATAAAGCCCATTCGAGCTTTTGAAAATCTGAGTCTCAGCTCACCTCACAAGCAGTTAGAAAGAGTCTTCTCCCGGAATGGGTCTGTCACTAGAAAAATACCAGACCCGAATGTCTAACCTGTACTCAAAATGGGAAATTTACACTTCCTGTGACCCGCCCATCAGAGCGAACTCACGAACGAACCCCCAACCGGAACTCAACGACTTCCGGTCGTCGGAACATTCCGATATAGCTAGGGCATCATCCAAGGAGCTATGCACTTTGCCTCCATGGGAAGTGATGCTGACCACGGGCTATTTCAATACTGACTCGCGAACACGTAGGTACCAGATTATTTCCACTTGTCTAAAATAACATCTCATGCTAACTAAAAAGGTTAATTAACCAAAATATGCTTAATGTTTTTCATATATATATAAATATATATATATATATATATATATATATATATATATATACATTATATATGTTATATATACATATATACATATATATACATATATATATATATATATACATATATATATATATATATATATATATATATATATATATTATTATGATTAGCAAGAATTCATTTAGCAAATTGCCTCCCTCCTTTGTTGTTGGTTGTTCTGTTGTGTTTCATTTACTGCCAGCCGGCCGATCGATAGACCATCTGTCTATCGACTTAAAAACAAGGGTTTAAAAGATTAAAGCCGCTCCCCTTTTTGATAAAGATCTTTCTTCGAGGCAAAAGTAATCTGTCTTGGGTGTTTTTCCTACAGGCCAAAACCTCCCCTGCGGGCAGCAGGTGCAATGAGTCAAAACATCTGTGTTGGACGCACCCCCTGCCCCATAGGAGGGGATAAAAAGCAAAAGCCCACGAGTTCTCGACACACACGCGGGCTGGAAGATATGGAGTGAAGACACCCTCAACACCTGGCCCCATCGATGACCTTGCATCCTAACCACGTGGTCCTTTCCAAAGCATACTTTCCTCGCTGTGCCCTCGACCGCATTCCAAGTGTTCGCTTCCAATCACATTCGCCCTAATGCCATTGCTTGGAGTTTCGAGGAGTCCCCATCGCTTGCCCTTTACGAAGCCCTTTGGCATCTCACCACGTGAAGAAACTTCGCCTGAAATCGTGTCATCCACGATCCGCCTTCACACGCTCGGAAATCTGCTAAGGTAAAGTGCCGCGGAGAGCCCCATTTGGCCAAGCTTTTGTCTCGTAATATTCGCCAGCGAAAGCCAGAAATCACCCTTTGTTCATCGCTGTCCAGCGCCTCGCATCGGCAGTATTAAGTCTTTATTACTCCTTTGGCACCCCAGTGCAGCTCGAATTCATCATTCTTTGTCTATTTCATTACTGGCGTATAATGTGCATATCTCTCATTTCAGAGGACCCTATTTCGTGAAGCTTTGACTGTGGCTGAATTCCCCAGTTTATCTAAGCTACTTGAGTTCCTCTTTTCCTGTACTAATGTCATTATGTAATACACTCCTTTAAATGTGCCCACGTGTTTTACGTAATATTTCCCTCAGTAACAATGGCCCTATGCTCATATGAAATTCTCCTGTGTTTTCCTCTTTTTTTACGTTTTCCCGTACCCACGAAGTCAGAATCACAAGGTTAAATTACCTTAAATTGTTGCTACCTGTCTCACAGAGCATATTTCAAACTAAAACCACGGAAAAACATAAAGATGGCGACCTGGCCATAGATCTCGTTTTGCAGTTGCAGTTCCCCTAGTGTTGCTTTATTGCATTTGCAACATGCCAGATCAGCTATTAGCAAAGCTAAGCTGGGTACGAGACAATTACAAACCTTTGTAAAACCAGCACACAGATCCAGAAAATTCCACGTGGGCAATGTGTTTATCTTAGCAAAACCTTTTACAATCGTGTGACTGTTCCTAGAACAAGAAATAGGACGCATGTATCTCACTGAGAAAAAGAACCTGTCTGTATTAGATTCAGCACGTGCATGCCTTCAGGATAGTAGTTAGAAATAACCAGTGCTAACCATCCTTTGCTTCGAGGAACAGTGCGAAATTTCTGTGTTAAAATCCTTGCCATATTCTTGCTTCGAGGAATAGTGCGAAAGAAATTCCTCTGTGATAAAGTTTACTTTGCATTTCGAATTAGCGAACTGTTATTTAAGCGCCGGAATAAATTCCACGTGGACACGACGAAGTCAGCTTGCATTGCTGACAATTCTCTCAGTGTAGCTAGGACTGAGTTAGGTGTTAGAAAGCAAAAATTTAAAACTCCGCTTTATAGGGAAAAATTACTAGGCCAAGTTGTAATGTTATCTTCTCAGACGGCTGGAAATTTCGAATCCCAGACAGTCTATAAGCATATACGGGTTCTTTCCACACAGAACCTAAAATAACTCCGGTGTTGGCCAGATTGACCTGCAAATCCCCTGGCCCATGCCCGCGGTGTAGCATTTTTTTCCCCCATTCATTTTGCAGCAAACATTTTTCTTTGGTTTCCTGTGGCAATTTCTAAGTCTCTAAGGACGAATCATATTTTTCAAGTCCTAAGTGACTCCTGTGGCCTCTACGTCGCACGGCGAATTTCTCCAAATTCCAGTCCTCAGAGACCCTAAATTCCCACGTCAGACGTGGCGAGAATTTCTCCAAATTCCAATCCTCAGAGACTCCTAAAATTCTACGTCGCAAGTGACGAGAATTTCTCCAAATTCCAGTCCTCAGAGACTCCTACTAAAATTCTACATCGCACGTGGCGAGAATTTCTCCAAATTCCAGTCCTTAGAGACTCCCAGTCTACAGACTTGGCGAGAATTTCTCCAAATTCCAGTTCTCAGAGACCCCTAAAATTTACGTCGCATCAAGCAGAGAATTTCCCAAATTCAGTCCTCAGAGACTGCATACAAAAAATTCTACGCCGCACGGCGAGAATTTCTGGCCCCGGAACCCAAAATTAAGTCCTTGAGACATTATATAGTGTAGTTCACACACGCTTAAGCCCCCACGGATTAATCATTCTAGTTCGTTAGAATAACTTAACTTCACTACAGCCGCCAAGTCCGGGAATAGTGACAAAATTCAATCCACGCCTCTGGAGACACATATTAAAATCTGTTCGCTAAGAACAACAACGCACGCCTTTTCCCAGACATATCAATTTTTAACAAAAGTCTCCTCAGACTTACTAATCACCTGTCTTATTCAGACAGATCCATTCTCCTGCAGTCTGAACAATTGAGCGTTTCAGATTCCTGTAATTGAGTCGTTTCAGACAACCTGAGTCTTCTCAGACATATCCTTTACCCATTATTCCAAGATGGCTAATACCAGAGCCCAACAAAACGAGGATTTCAAATTCTAATTAGAATATACAGTCCTTTTTGCCCCTTCCCAGTTGATAGCATGATTGTTCTCACTAACATGTACAAATATACCACTGTTCCCTTGTGCATATCTCACACATTTCTTATGTTGTTCAATTCTTTTTCCAGTGCTTTCCCGGTTTGGCCAATATAAAAGTTGTCACAAGACTTACACGGAATTTTATATACACACCCTTTAGTATTGTCTGGGAGTTCTTGATAAGTACATTTTTCATTGTTGTATTGTTCTTAAATGCAACATTAACACCAAAATTCTTAAGAAGATGAGGATATCTTTCATATTATTATTATAAGGCAAAACAAGCAAATTTTTTGTGTTGTAAGGTTCTTTCTGGTTTTGATACATAGTCTTTTTTGCCGCTTCAAATGCACTGTTTAATACACTATCAGGATATTTCAATTTTTGCCTGCATTCCTAATCTTATCTATTTCCTCTTCAATATATTCAGGGCTACATACCCGTAATGCTCTTAAAAACATAGATGAAAACACTGACTTTTTAACCTTATTGCTTTGTCCAGAATAGAAATGCACATAGGAAGAAATATTAGTGGTTTCTATACACACTATATTTAAACCCACTACTATTTCTTCGTATGAGGACATCCAAAAACGGTAAGCACCCATCATTTTCCATTTCCATCGTGAATTTAATTGATGGTGCTAATTGATTTAACTTGGCAAAAAAGTTTTTTACATCTTGGTTCCCTGGCCATACACAAATTATGTCGTCAACATACCTAAACCATGTTACATTACGTGGGATTATGTTGTATCTTCTTTTCAAAAAATTCCATATATAAGTTACTTAACACTGGGGATAGAGGGTTTCCCATTGCCATACCAAAATTTTGTGAGTAAAATTTACCATTAAATTAAAATTTACAATCTTTTAAACATAATTTAATCAGTTCAATTAAAGTACTTTTAGGAAATGGGATATCCAGCTGTGTGTTCTCTAACAATTCAGATAAAAACGCCATCAGATCATCTATTGGCACCTTTGTGAATAGTGATACAACATCAAAACTTACAAGCCTGGATTCACTATTAATCTCTACACTATTTAGATTATTTATCAGGTCCACATTATTCTTGATATTTGCATTTGAGATGGTACCTACCAATGGGTTGAGAATATCTACTAAGTACTTCGCTAGCTTGTATGATGCGGAACCAACTGAACTGATAATTGGCCTGGCAGGAAAGTTTGCTTTGTGAGTTTTTATTGTACCATACATGTATGGTAGCGATGGAGAGGTCACACACAACTTCTTTTTCTTATAAGGCTTTCGTTACCTTTTAACAGGTTTTTCACTTTCTTATTGAAACCACTATTCACATTGTCTATCGGGTTCTTATTTAATTCTTTATATGTGTTATCATCACCTAAAAGATTTTGCATTTTTTCTATATATTCACTTTTATTTAAAATTACAAGGGCGCCTGATTTATCTGCTTTTGTCATGTGTATATTTTTATCTTTTTTCAGTTCATTAATGGCAACCATAAATCTTTTGGGGACGTTTGTGGTGTCTGATTTTTTCATACTTCCATAAATCACTCCCTTAACCATGTTCACTTCTTCATTCGTTAAATCACTATATTTTTCCAAATTACACAGTCCTTTAGTTATTTCCACACTGTTCCTTCCGCCAGGAGATAAAGCAAAGTTTAAACCGTAGCTTAAGGCACTAGTTACATTTCTATCCAGCTGTTTGTTTGATAAGTTGACGACACATTCATGATTGGCGTTGTTGGTCCAAGGGCTTCTTTCAATCAACAGTTTCATTTTATTATCTTGTTTACTTTTCAGTTTCCGATACACTTGATTCCTCATCTTCACATGACAATATTCACGTAGGGAATCTCTCCAATCTGGTGGTATTGAGGCTTCAAAATGTCGTCTTTTTCTCGTGAGATCTTCAAAATTCTTTTTGGTTTCCAATGTTTTGATGTTGATATGTTTTTCCAATATGGCACGTTGTATTTCACCTAAGGGTTTTTACGTGAATGTCGGGATGAACAAGTGATACCAAGATCGTTCATAACCAATTCCTTGCTGAAATTAGAAGTCCCCGTTTCTTATTTTTCACCTGTGGTAATGTGTGATAAATGAATCACGTACAAAAGTGATAATAATCATATATATATATATATATATATATATATATATATATATATATATATATATATATATATATATATATATATATATATATATATATATATATATTATATATATATATATATATATATATATATATATATATATATATATATATATATATATATATATATATATATATATATATATATATATATATATATATATATATATATATATATATATATATATATATATATATATATATATATATATATATATATATTCAAAGTGATTAGCTTACCCATCATAACTGGCTTGGTTTCGTGCGAGTTATGCAGAAGAGAAAGAAGTATCCAGCTTACATCCCTATATAGCTAAGAACATAAAAGGCGTGGGAAGAGCAGCGGTATAACAGCGCTTACTCTCGATATAATTATAGCACTGTAGGGAAGGGGAGACCTTAGAACACCCCACTCCGTAGACGAAGCACAGGGAATAAGCTCAAGTCTCCAATCCCATTGTTACGCGCCTCATTAACACTTGGTTAACGATGCGGATGTAATCCAGACGATAAACTGGAGGTGCCTTAAAATATGGAACAGATGACTGGAGGGGTCCCTGAATCCGAATCCCTTTGCTACACAATAATTGCCCCTCAGGATGGCTGCCGCTCTGCGCTCTCTGCCCAGATCTCTTTGTCCTTATTCCGGGAGGGATCTAGACGTCCAATAACCAGGGGAAAAATTTATATGACCTCTTCTTTTATGTTTTCTCTCGTCCGGTACTTTGGGATTTCGTCTGGGCCATTCTGGTATTCTAATGTTGAGATAACGGGAAGACGTGACGTCTGGAGTCGACTTTTGCTCTACTTCCCGAGCCCCTTCAAGGCTCTACTTTAATCTCCTCCGTTCGTCTTTTATCTTTCCATTCTGGAAATGAGGCTGTGGTCCTTGCCGTACATGTCGGGTCATTTTAGATTTTAATTTTCAGTTCTTTGAGGGAAACCTTTTATTTTAATAGAGGGGTAAGTCGTTTGTTCCATGTCCCCGGTATCATAAAAAGATACAATTTCCAGATATGTAAATTTTAACTGCATAGAAGTTGTTTTATTACCCGAGCTTCTTATAAATCTCATACTGTTGAATGTTAGAACGTTTTAAGCCTTCTCTCTCTCTCTCTCTCTCTCTCTCTCTCTCTCTCTCTCTCTCTCTCTCTCTCTCTAGATAGATAGATAGATAGATAGATAGATAGATAGATATACAAATGCAGCAATAAGTCAGATTTACCAAGATCCGTGGTTCGACCTCATCTTGAGGTCACCACTCGACCCATTTGCTAATGGGTGCCAGCGTCACATTGGGTCAAGAAAAGGACTTTCTGAGAACCGGGATGCTCTACTCTTCGGAGGCCACCCCCTCCAAAGAGGAAAGACAAAGCTTATCTTGAACAATATATAGATAAGACAGGATAACCTCCACAGTGGATAACTAGATATGGAGGAAAAATGTGTTCTTACCGAAGACTTTTAATAACATTTCCATGTTATACCTTTAAATGAATACGGCAGAAGCTCATGCGCTCTCTCGTTTTACTAATATCTCTCTCTCTCTCTCTCTCTCTCTCTCTCTCTCTCTCTCTCTCTCTCTCTCTCTCTCTCTCTCTCTCTCGTGGTGTGGAAGTAGGTCATTCAATGTAATTATTGCAAAATGTATCCGGAATATTGTAGAAGTCGAAAAGTTAGGAATGTAAATCATATTTGACTAGTAGTTACCACACATACACACCAAAAGCTAAAAAAATTAATCGTCCTGTTATCAGAGTGAGAATGATTACATTCAAGTTCAAGTCTCACATAGCTGACAGAGAGACAAACAAGCATTCCACTTGACATGAGTACGAATCCTGACGGGAGGGCAGCCTTCATTTCATTCCCAAATACAGATTCAATGTTTACTTTTGGAGGAAAACTTCATCAACATTGTTATGTAATCTGCTAGAAGTTACACTATAACCACTAGATTCCATTCATTTCAACCCCTGAAAAGGCTCAATATTACATTGCTTTGTCTTAATGAGGATAGTGCTTTTCAGTTTATATATAAATTGTTTCTGAATTTCATATATATATATATATATATATATATATATATATATATATATATATATATATATATATATATATATATATATAACATACATACATACATACATATACACATTATATATATATAGTATATATATATATATATATATATATATATATATATATATATATATATATATATATATATATATATATATATATATATATATATATATATATATATATATATATATATTATATAAATAATATATTTAGATTATATAGATTTGAACAACTCACACATCTATACACATACACGCCCAGGCTTGTGCGTTGAATTTTTGAATGGATTGCATAAGTAAATCTGATCCACTGCAGAAAAGTGCAGACGTTGAGTGTAAATCAGCAAAGCGCTGAAACTGTGGAGATGAATTGTTTGTGTAGATTATATGGCACAAGAAGAACTGAAAGAGTAAGAAATGTGAACAGCTATTAATATAGCATTAAAAAAAAATTAGCAGGTGAAAGGATGGATCATAGTGTTCAGATGGTTCATTCATGTGGAGGGAATGGAGAATAATTGGCTGGTGAAAAGATGGTCCTGTTTGGAAGTACCAAGAGGGAGGAGGGCAAGACATGAGGGGCTGGACAGACTGCTTAAAAGAGGTACAGGGAAGGATACAGGTGAATGATGCGGTGTGTAGGTCTATTCACTGCTGATGGATCCATTGATATGAAAAGAAATATGTAAATTGATTGAATTTAAAGGAAGGTAGTTGATTGATGTGTATGGATGAAAGATAATCAGACTTGTAAACACAGTACCTGACTCAAGGAACAAATGAATGAAGGGCCCTTTCCATGGCACCTGTCAGGTGTGGATATTTGGTTTCCAACGGTCTGTATGTTTGTTCGTACTGTCCCCCCTAGCATATATATGCATATATATGGCTGAATATCTACCACTGTGTATCAGTCCTTTGTTATGGCTCTGAAATGAGGCTGAAACTATCACCTCTCGCCATGACCCCCACATCCAATATTTAATTTTCCTCTGTGGTCATGATATTTTATATATATATATATATATATATATTCATATATATATATATATATATATATATATATATATATATATATATATATGTGTATGTGTGTGTGTGTGTGTGTGTGTGTGTGTGTGTGTGTGTGTATTTGTGTATGTATTTGTGTGTTGACTATTGTGTATGTGAATGAATTAATTAGTAATTAATGCACCCAATACCTGAAATGGAGACAGCACAACACGCGAATAAATAAAATTCTTATGTAATGTAACACGATTCAGTTTAACCCCCCCCCATTACCGACCAAACCTAAACCCACGGAGAAGCGAAACATGGTACCGAGGAGATAATTCCCCTACATAACTTTACAAGGCCATAGCAACAGCAACAACAACAACAACAACAACAACGGTAGCAAAAACATCAACTACAATTACCTCATCTAGGATGTGTGTGTGAGAGAGAGAGAGAGAGAGAGAGAGAGAGAGAGAGAGAGAGAGAGAGAGAGAGACGCTCGCGAGCAGAAAAGTAGCAAGACAGATTGCCCCAGGACACACACAAAAAATAAAAAATGCCACCGGGTCTCTCGCTCATGAATCCTCTATTAGTTCACAATGATCGGTCAAATAACAATGAGAAAGGAAACGAAGAGACACAAGACCATTGTGAGGTTTGAGATATTTTAGACGCCCTGCCGTCATTATTAGGTGGTAGGTGCGAGGCGGGCCACGCATCCAATAAATCTTTTGTCATTTGTTTATTTTTCTAGTATAGTTTTCTCCATTAAATGTTTTTTAGTATGGAAGAAAAAGCTCTAGAGTAGAAGTTTATCTTTATTCAGTTATGGGTTCTTGTGTCTAACATCTAATATTTTAATGATCAGAATAATGAAATGGGATTTTTTTTAATGAAATATGATCACCGTATGTTTATGCGATCCAGTTTTAATGGTAAATAAATAAATCTGTTACGGTGTCATAGGGCCTTTTGTTCAAGACAGTCTTGTTTTGGGAAGTCATTTAATCATCAATAACGAAAGAAAATATAAGTTTGGAAGATGAATTATTTATATTTGTTTCTATTTGGCTTCTTGCACTATTTTTTTGAGGACCTTTGGAAAAATCACTGAAATTCGAGCAGATTGTGAGGGTGAAAGAATATGACTTAAGTTACATATCTCATGGCGACTAATAAATTTAAAAAGAGTGAAGTGTCAGGACTGTGCGTTATAAACCTTTATACCGATAAACTGCAGCTTTCTCTTGACGTGAAATTTGTATCATTAAGATTGTGAAATCAAACTTTCCTCATATGCGGAGAGTAAACCGCTATTTTTCTTTCTTCCAGAACGACCTTGAAATGGATACTTCATTCTCAGTTCATCAGCTGAAATTATGTTATGATATATTTTTGACTTTCATTTCGCTGAGAATTTTACTTTTCTATTACATGTAAAATGTAGTTTCTTAGATTGTAGTCAGAATACAGCATCAGGTATGGAATATATATATATATATGTATATATATATATATATATATATATATATATATATATATATATATATATATATATATATATATATATATATATATATATATATGTGCGCACTGAACTTGCCAATTGTGTTGAACCTATATAAAAAGTACCAAAATTTGTGGAATTTTCGTCAAGCTATGACGAGGGCCTGAAATAACTCGGACAAGGGACCAAAATGATCCACGTGCTCTGTTATTAATCATTATATCATTCAGTCTTAACCTCTTGTTTTGTTCAGTTCATTCACTATTTATGCATATGCTTGTAAATAACCCTGTCCATAGAGAAATAAGGATTCATTTTGAAGTCACCTTTTACTTACACTTTATTCAGCCAAAACTGAAGATTCAAAAAGTTAATTTCATTTGCAAAGTGAATTACTCCCAGCCACGTCTGAATCAAAATCAAACGACATTGGTTCTTATCCTGCATTTGTCATCTATAATTCCCTTTGGATATACGTCATTCCCAAAATAAAGTGCATTCGATATTAATGTGCATTACACACACTCACTCACACATACACGCACACGCGCGCGTTCTAATAGACATTCAGCAGACAACATATTTTACATGACTCAGTAAAACAAATTGAATGATAAGAAACCATCCATTTGTAATTATATCCTACAAATTCTGGAAAGGATCTCAAATGAAAGCGAGCATAAAACAAGTGAAAATTGTAAATTAAAAACTACCAACCACGAGAAAGACCCATTTCAAAGAAATCAGAATGGTGAAAAAAGAACAGCTGTGGATTGCTGAAATCCTTAAGCAACCATCTGTGACAGTATCAACCAGCTGGAGCCACTGACCATTCGGAGGTCGCCCTTACCCTGAAAACTTTTGCTAAGGAAAGCCAAGATTAATGGGCGAACTTTGTCGCTGGCTTGGTGGCCTTAACGCTTCTCATGAAGCTTATTTAATGTTATTGCTCCACAGGGACTGACGGCTGTTTTCTGTCCCCTCCGAGTGAATGGAAAGAGAAAAATAAAAAAAAAGGGTATTTAGTGTACTCTTTCCTCTTATCCCTCATTTGGAGCTGACATGTCTGCAAAAGGGAAAAAGATACAAGATCTTTATAGAGAAAACTTGGATAAAGGAACAGAAGAATTTAATGACTTGCTTAGGAGACATTCAGGGACTGAGAGCAAGAAAATGTTGAAGCCAAACTCAGACAGCAATTAGGAAGACGACACACAAGAGATTGAATCTTAACAGCCCAATTAGTGACTCAGAGGGCAGTGGCACAGATGTTGTTCTGTATACCAGATTCTTTTTATTCCTTTTTTTTATTCTTTCAGATTACTTCTTTTCTTCAAGTTTCAAAATTAAGTTATTCTGATATGAGATATAAGAAAAGGTTCCATGGTTTGATAGAGGTCAGATTAGCTGGCGACTACTGTGATGTAGAGGGAAGTAAGGATTGGACTTGATGTTCTAAAAGAATATTCTTTAAAATGCAATTTCAGATTTTGTGACTTCAAAAAAATAATGTAACATCGGGGTTGTTCTTTCAGTGGTGATTGAAATTATTCTGACTACAAGATTATTCATATACAGCTTGAAACCATTTACAAAATAAAACTAACTTGTTTTTTTTTGTTGTAGCAAAGACAATAGTTAGATACCTGCTAACGTTCATTATTATTATTATTATTATTATTATTATTATTATTATTAAACTGCATTATTATTATTACAGACCATATTTAGAGAAACAAAATGCTGTAGCTCCAAATAATGTAATTGAGAGAGTAGCATAGAAAGAAATTTTAAGGTGAAGAAGAAAGTGTGTAAGGAGAAATATGAAAGAAAGTCAGATAAGATAAATACCAAGGTAAAATTAACAAAATAACTAACAATAAAAAATAAAGTGAAACTCATATCCAGTGTGAACTTTTGTAGTTCCCTAAATACAATTTTATGATTAGAAAGATCATTCGGGGATTTAGTCTCGGCTGGAACAGAACATCCAGACAACCATAAAAAAACTATATTTAATGAAAGTAAGGATTGTGGAAATACAGTTTGGTGTGTTCGTTAGTTATTTCCCGTCTGAAATCATCTTAATATCTCTTGAAATAATTCCTTAACCTGGCATAACAGGAGCCTTGCCTTCCTAAATGGCTTTTTATTTAAACACATTCATGCAAGCCACGAGTATTAAGATGCGTGTTAACGTGTCCGCAAATTGACCAGGCAACTTATTTTATCCTTATTTTACTCAAAGGTTTTCACCCTCGTCTTCATCATCGTCTTTGACCAACAATTCTCATCTTAGCTATTCATATCCTTTAATACTGGGCTTCTCCCATTTCACTTTCCCTTTTGTCTCTAATTCTGTGCATCTTTGTCTCTTCGTTTCTCTTGTGCACTTCTTCTTTCCAGTTGGGATCTGTTTCCCCAACTTTCTCTTTTAATCACATTGCTGTGCAAAATTCCAGTGTCTCTTTTAACAGAAGTTTATTGTGTCATCCTTTATATCATATATATATATATATATATATATATATATATATATATATATATATATATATATATATATATATATATATATATACTATATATATATATATATATATATATATATATATATATATATATTTACATATAGATTACTTCTATTTATTATATTTATATATATATATATATATATATATATATATATATATATATATATATATATATATATATATATATATATATATTGATATATATATATAATTTATATTTTGTTATTGATAATAATATATATATATATTGATATATATATATATATAGTCGGCCACAATATATATATATATATATATATATATATACCTATAACTATTATTATATATATTATATATTATATATATATATATATATATATATATATATATATATATATATATTATATAAATCAAGAAAGATAAATACTTACAAACGTCCTTTAATATCAATTCACTCTACACTAAGAAGTGAACTCAGAGTAATATATTTTTCAAACACATATATGTTAGAAAGATCATTTAGTTGATAATATCCACCTCCCAATGCAACATCCAGACAACCATAAAATCAGGACTTAATGACACACTAACCAGTCGGCCACAGAGAGGTATAAGTGATTTCCATCTCCCATCAACTCACCCGTCGAACTCAGGTGTTTTGCGTTTGGAGCCGATTCCACCACCTCTGCCATGTTGACCGTGTAGTGCGTTTGTCGCACGTAGCCATAAATTGATGACTATTTATCACATCACCGTGATTCATATACAATCTTTGAAAATTCTACAAACGTCCTTTAATATCAATTCACTCTACCTCAGGAGTTCGACGGGTTTCTAGTTGATGGGATCTTTGTCCGATGAACCATTCACTTATACACTCTCTTTCCAATTAAGTGTGTCATCTGTTTCCCCGTATTCCTCGTTTTAATCCATTGCTGGTTCGACCCCAATTCAGTGGACTTATTTTTAACAGAAAAATTCAATCCTTTATATCATATATAAAATATATTATTCACACATAGAGTAATACAGGTGGAATTAAAGGACGTTTAGTTGATTTCTGATTGTATTGAATCGCCATTGACGAAGAATGACTGTGACACACAACCAGTGGAAATAGTCATAATACTCTCCCAGCTACAGTACCCGAACACAACTTAGGAAACCTGGCCAGTGTTGACCGTAGAAGTTTCCAAAACTCAAAACACCTGAATATACAATAGGTCTCAAACATTGCTATAAACAACCATACCTCACTTAATAGATCCACACCTCACATATCATGGAAGGCAGGTCTGTTGATAAACTGATTCCATTACGTCCGTCGCTGGTTTACAAATTAACCAGTCGGGCGAGATAAAGTGAATGGACCATCTTATCAACTAAAAATTCCTTCGTTTAAACATATTTGAAAATAAAAACCGGATATTAAAGGTATCAAGTTTTATACATCACCGGATATATACAGGATGTTTGTAACTTTCTTTTATGTATATTCAATCACGGTGATGTTTTAAATAGTAATAATCCTTGGCTACGTGTTGACAAGCGCATGATTGTTCAACATAACAGAGGTGGGTGGATATAATTCTCCAAACGTGCAAAGACACCTGAGTTCGACGGGTGAGTTGATGGGAGATGATGGTGTTTCACGTTTGGCCAATATAAAAGTTACCTCTTTTATATACAATCCTTAATATTCACTGTAGTCCTGATTCATTTTTCATCCGTCGCTGTTCTTAAATGCTACCCCGCGGGAAGATTGGATTATTATCAACTAAAATTATTCCCTTCAAGCAACATTTTTTGAAAATATATTACTTCTAAGTTTTGTACATAGTGAATTTTGATATTAAATGACGTTTGTAGGATTCTGATTTCATATGAATTGCCGGTGATGTGATAAATAGTCATAATATTTCTACGTCAATATATTCACTATTTACATCAACATGGCAAAAACATGGGTGGAAAACGTCTTTCAAACGCTTTGTAACACCTGAGTTTGACGGGTGAGTTGATGGGAGATGGTTTTCACTTATACCTCTCTTGTGGCCGACTGGTTAGTGTGTCACTGTAGTCCTGATTCCTCGTCCGTCATTTGGTTTCGACCCCAATTGATGGTGGACTTATTATCAACTAAAAAATTTTTCGGTTCATATATGAAAATATATTACTTCAACATACCTAAGTGAATTGGATATTAATTATGGAATATTGTTCTTTCAAAAATGTCCATATGAATCACGGTGATGTGATAAATAGTCATAATATGGCTACGTCGTGACAAAATTTACCATTACAAATCAACATGGCAGAGGTGGGTGGATAATCAGTCTCAATTAAAACACCTGAGTTCGAATGATGGGAGATGGTGTTCATATACCTCTCTTGTAAAAACGCCGACAGATTGAATGTGTCACTGTAGTCCTGATTCAACTCAAAAAGTATGGTGGACACCACAATGGATGTATTGGACTTTATTATCAACTAAAATTCCCCTTGATAATTTGATATATACTAAAATATATTACTTCGCTAGTGTAAAGATGAACCAAACACTAATGATAAAACAGACGTTTGTAGCTTTCTGATTGTATATGAATCATGGGAGATGTGATAAATAGTTTTATATATATACCTATATAACATATTTCATTTACTTATAAACCATATATATATTCTATATTATAATATTTATATATATTATCATATAAAACATTTTGCATTTTTTCTATATATATATATATATATATAAAGCAAACTATATATAATATATATATATATATATATATATATATATATATATATATCATATTATATATATATATATATATATATATATATATATATATATATATATAAATATATATATATATATTATATATATATATCCAGGCTATATATTATGTATATATATATATATATATATATATATATATATATATATATATATATATATATATATATATATATATATATAAATATATATATATATATATATATATATATATATATATATATATATATATATAATATATATATATATATATATATATATATATATATATATATATATATATATATATATATATATATATATATATACATATATATTTATATATATATATATTATACATACATACATACATACATACATACATACATACATACATACATACATACATACAGTAGGTACGTTGGCAACACTCATAACAATGAAGTTTTCCACTGTCATAACGTTAAGAAAAGGTTTTGCGGCCGTTCCCAGGAATGATAAAAAAAAGTACCGTAAAAACGAATTGCAGTGAAATAAGCCTTAAAAGAAAATTATATGTTAACAACATATAAAAATAAAGCTTACAGGGTGGAAAAGTTCGAAGGGTTTAAGTTGAACTCTTAACCTTCATAAGGTTAAAAAAATTCTCACAAAAGTCACAAAGTTTTGTATTGTCACTTTGTGGGTTAAGCTATTTGAGATTACTGGATCAAATGTGGTCGACTAAAACACATTCGTAGAGGTTGAAGATATTCACTTTAATTTTATTTTTCTCACTTTATCTAGACCTTTGAACCTCTGTTCCGCTAGATTATGAAAGATCGCATATAATGTATCTGTATTAATGTGTGTGTGTATATATATATATATATATATATATATATATATATATATATATATATATATATATATATATATATATATATATGTATAAAGATGTACTGTGTGTGTGTGTGTGTGTGTGTTAGTGTAGAAAGAGCAGAATAATGCTTACTAACAAAAATAATGCTAGGTGACCTTCCTAGGGTTATTCTGTTATATTTATCAGTACTTGTTCAAGGTAATCCTTCTTAAACAAAAATAGGCAAACACTTCACTAAACTACTGCTTGAAAGCCTTGTTCTGTTATTATTTCTTAAAGGGTAAGGATTATTTTCAGAATTAAAATAAGACAACGGTAATAATAAAGTTGGAATCATCAACTT